>NW_027555514.1:273006123-273243623 GCF_003287225.1 Phascolarctos cinereus | reverse complement strand
GTTCAAGTGTGTCATCATAACTAGGTAATCCTAACATAGCTCACAAGGTGCCCTGGGGTATAACTATCTACAAGGGGAGTATGGTGGTAACTAGGGCACCATGTTGAAACAAGAGAAATGATAGCTGGGTCACAGGATCATACCTCAGTTTCCTCCTCTAAAAAAATGAGGGATTTCAGCTAGATGAGCTGTGAGGTCCTTTCCAGACCTAGATCTGAGATCCTATGATCAAGAGCTGCTTGTAATCATGTCTGGCATCATTAACTACCATTTATAGACCCCTTAAATAGAAAGCCTCTCTTCCCCCCCTAATTTTAAACATTTGGAGTGGAAGGGGATAAAGATAGGGACTGGACCTGAGATTTCCTGGCATAGGAAACACCCTAGATGAGAAAACTCTCTTTGCCAAAGCAGATGAGCCCCTTCTCTGCAAATTATAGTCTTAGACCCTGGGCTCTTAACCGGGGGTTAAAGGATAGACTGCATAGGGTCTGTGAACTTGGACAGGAAAAAAGTTACAACTTTACTTTCAGCAACTTCTAACTGAAATTTAGCATTTCCTTCAAATTGTCTTAAAACATTGTATGTCAGGAATGGTTCAGGGGCTTCACTAAGAGGTACCTAACACAAAAAAGGCTAAGAACCTCTGTTTTAGTTGCTTAGGAGGGTGACATCTTGCTAAGGGTCACACAGCCACTACATGTGGAAAGTGAGACTTGAACCCATGTCTTTTATTGTTATTATTAGTTTATTCTGATTTACCAACAATCACTTCCATAAGCTTTTGAGTTTTAAATTTTTCTCCCTCTCCTTCCCCAAGATGGTACGCAATCTGATATAGGCTCTACATATACATTCCTATTAAACATATTTTCACATTAGTGATGTTGCAAGGAAGAATTAGAACCAATAGGAGCAACCACCAGAAGAACCCGTGTCTTTTTTTTTGTGAGGCAGTTGGGGTTAAGTGACTTGCCCAGGGTCACACAGCCAGTAAGTGCTATGTGTCTGAGGCCAGATTTGAACTCAGGTCCTCCTGTATCCAGGGCGGGTGCTCTATCCACTGCGCTACCTAGCTGCCCCAGAACCCATGTCTTCAGGGCTTCAAAAGAAGTTCTCTATCCATAATGCCATGCTGAATCTTTGGGAGGAAATGTCTGTCTATCTACCTTCCTTCCTTTCTTTCTTTTCCTTCCTTCTCTCTCTCTCTCTCCTTCCTTCCTTCCTTCCTTCTTTCCTTCCTTCCTTCCTTCTTTTCCTTCCTTCTCTCTCTCTCTCTCTCCTTCCTTCCTTCCTTTCCTTCCTTCTCTCTCTCTCTCTCTCTCCTTACTTCCCTCTCTCTCTCTCTCTTCCTTCCTTCCTTCCTTCCTTCCTTCCTTCCTTCCTTCCTTCCTTCCTTCCTTCCTTCCTTCCTTCCTTCCTTTTTTTTCCTGGCAATCAGGGTTAAGCAACTTGCCCAGGGTCATACAGCTCTTAAGTGTCTGAAGCCAGATTTGAACTCAGGTCCTCCTGACTCCAGGGCCAGCACTCTATGAGGAAATCTTTCCAAAATACACTGACAGTTCTAAAACTGCCTTCTTGTCATTGCCAGAGCCACCACCTTAGTCTAGGCATTCATATTACAGCAGTAATACTACTAATAGACTACTGTAATGATCATAATTGGTTTCCCTGCTCCCATTTTGTCCCCTATCCAATCTATCTGGTACCCAGTTGCTAAAATAACGATGCCCCTTGCCTTTTGTCACCTCTTCAGGAAATGGATCGAACAGTCCAAACTAAGAGAAATCAAGTTTAAAATTGTGGAATTCAACCCGATGGTCCTCAAAGGAAAAATCAGACCGGACACAGCACGCCCTGAGTTGCTACAGCCTGTGAGTTCTGAGGGCAGCCCACTTCCGAGCCTGATGCGAGGGAATGGGAAGGCATTTGGGGAAATGAATGGGACTCCGTTTGGTGGCCTTGGGGGGTGAGGTGGGTGCCAAGAAGAGACTGCCGGAGCAGAACGTTGTGTATTCTGTCAAATGTGGATTGTTGGTTAGTTTTGACAATTTTTCTTTTATGTAAAGGAAGGCTCAATGAAGGGAAGTGAGTGTAAAAGCCAAAAGACATCCATAAAATGTTAATTTTTTAACTTTATGGGGGGGGAATCATCTGCGGGCCTACTGTGTGGGACTAAACCTTTGGGATAGAAGAAACCTTTCTGTAACACCAAGGCTATGTCTGCTGCACAAAATTCTAGACCTTCTGCTGAATAACCCTCATAGGACTATTAAGAAAGTGCTTTTTGTTTGTTTGTTTGTTTTTAGGCAATTGGGGTTAAGTGACTTGCCCAGGGTCACACAGCTAGTAAGTGTTATGTGTCTGAGGTCGGATTTGAACTCAGGTCCTCCTGAATCCAGGGCTGGTGCTCTATCCACTGCACCACCTAGCTGCCCCAAGAAAGTGCTTTTAGAAACCTGAATGCACCCAAAAAGAAGAAGAGGAGGCAGATTTTTATCTAATTATTTAGTTCAGATGCATGATTTCATTGGGGTAGAAAACTCCCAGTGAGAAAACTCCCTCTACCAACACAGGATGGCACCTTCTCTTTGTTGCTGTTTAATTATTGTTCAGTCGTGTCCAACTCTTTGTGACTCTATTTCAGAGTTTTCTTGGCAAAGATCCTAGAGTGGTTTGCCATTTCTTTCTCCAGCTCATTTTATAGGTGAGGAAACTGAGGCAGACAGGGTGAAGTGACTTGCCCAAGGTCACACAGCTACTAAGTGTCCCGGGGCCAGATTTGAACTGAGGAAGATGAGTCTTCCTGACCTCACTGTGCCACCTAGCTGTCCTTCTCTTAAACTTGGCATTTTAGAGTTCCCTAGAACACTGAGTTGTGACTTGACTAGGGTTGCACAGCTGGTTGGTGTCAGGGGTGGGACTTGATCCCAGCTCTTTCTGACTTTGAGGCCAATTTTCTGTCTTCTAGGATGCTTTATGGTTTTTTGCTTCTATTTTGACCCATGAGGCATTTTTGCAGCTTTTGGAAATTAAGCTTTGCCTTAGGTTTGGTTCTTTCTCCAAAAAGGACCAACCTGAGTGGCGACATAAATAACTCTAGAACTTTATAACGTGCAAGGAAGTTTTCTACGTCCACCCCCACCCACTCTCTAACCTGGAGATCAAAGAACTAAGAGTCCAAATCTGGTACTTTAAAGCCTTGTGCTTCTTTTAAGACCTGGCTGATAGTTCAACGAGTGCCTGGGATCTCAGGAGCATAGATCTAGAAGACAGAAAGGACCTTGGAGCCATCTATTCTAACCCCTTCTTTTTACACATGGGGAAACTGAGGCCAAGAGAGAAGAAATTATTTGCCCAAGATCGTACAGGTAGCACCATAGAATTATTTATCTATGATGAACTGGAAGAAATCTCAGAAACCATTTCATTTTTCCAGATAAGGAAACTGAGGCTCATTCCAAGGTCACTTAGCTAGAAAGTGGCAGAGCTAAGATTTGAACCCAGGTCCTCTGACTGAATCCAGCAGCTTTTCCCCTGCACCATATTTGTAGAGGGACCTGTAAATCTCAAGGTACCAGATAACCACCAGCTGTCATCACTTGCACTGTTGCTGTTCCTGCTGTTAGCTCTTTCTCATTCTCCTCATCTTGTTTTTGATGGAGCTCAGATAGAACTCACTTATCATTATCATTGATGGTGTCTTCTTATAAGTTATACTTCAACTGAAAAAAATTTGTATTTGGAAGGAAACAAGAATTTATTAAGCACCTACTATGTGCAAAGTGCTTTAAAATTATTAGCTCATTTGATCCTCACAACTCTGGGAAGGAGGTGCTATTGTTATTCCCATTTTACTGATGTAGAAACTGAGGCAAACAGAGGTTAAGTGACTTGCTCAGGGTCATACAGCTTGTAAATGTCTGAGGCTGGATTTGAACTCAGGTCTTCCTGATCCCAGGTCCAGTGCTCTATACCGTGTGCCACCTAGCTCCCCTTAAAGGGACTTGGACTAATAAGGAACAGACAGAGCTCTGGCTGTAAATCCTGCACAGTGATGGAGCAATGCCTATGCACAAAAGCCTCCTATTAGTTAGCATTTTCATGGTTCTTTAAAGTTTGCATAACAATTTACATGCATTGTCCCATTTGATCCTAAAAACACCCCTTTAAGGTAGGTGTTGGTATTATACCCATTTTACAGGGCAGGAAATTGAGGCAAACAGAGATTCAATGATTTGCCCAGGATCACACAACTACTAATTATGGATTCAAATCTGAGTCTTCCTGACTCCTAGTCTAACACTAACCACTGAAAAAGCACACTGGATTTGGACTCAGAGGATTTGGGTTAAAACCCCAGCTCTTCCACTTGAGACAAATGTCTTGAGACAAATCTCTAAACCTCTCTTGGCCTCAGTTTTCTCATCTGTAAAATAGGGGACTGGACAAGATAAACTCTAAGTTTCTTTTTAGCTCTAAATCTGTGATCTCTATGACTTTGGTTTTTTAATTAATTAATTTATTTTTAGTTTTCAACATTCACTTCTGGCAAGATTTTGATTCCCAAATTTTCTCCCCATCTCACCCTTCCCCCCACCCCAAGATGGCATGCATTCTGAATCCCCTTTCCCTAATCTGCCCTCCCTTCTCTCTCCTCCCCACCTTCTCTTATCCTTTTCCCCTTTTATTTTCCTGTAGGGCAGGATAGATTTCTATACCCCATTGCCTGTATATCTTGACCTCTATGACTTTGAACCAGATACTCCACCTCTCTGGACCTCAGTTTCCTTACCTGTAAAATGAAGAAATTGCATTAGAGGATCCCCAAAGTTCCTTCCAATCAGCAGTGCGCTTTTAAACATTTAATCACTGGCTTTCTGGCACCAAGTTGGGGGGAATGTACACAATGCATTTTATAGTTTAATGTGCATTATTAACATTTTCTTAAGTCTAGACAATCAACAAAGCAAACCTTGATTTATAATATTTGCCAATTTCCAAGGTGTGAACAGTCACATTAAATATTTAACATTTGACTCCCACAAGCTGGTATGAAGTGCCTCCAGCACACCTCTACTTCTAACTCTGAATCTGTGATGTTCTGGGGTATCCTCTAGATAATATCAGCTCTACTCTACTGACAAGCTGGAGCAAAGATTCCAGTGCCTAAGGGAACTCTTTAACACTATTAGCTGTAGCTTGATGTTATGCACTGGTGTAGGGAGTTTCCATACTGGGAGAGACAGAGGTTTAGATCATTATGAGATTTTCTGAGTCCTCCTAGAACCATTAAGTACAACCAAAAGACATTTAGGTGGAACACCTCCAGAATATTTATTTCTCTCATTCTTTTATTTTTTTCTCTTCTTTCTTTTAACAGCTGAACTTTGTGCGGTTCTATCTCCCTCTACTTATCCACAAACATGAGAAAGTCATCTACTTGGATGATGACATCATCGTACAAGGTACGCTGCCTGCCAAGAACCCTTGGAATGGAGCCCCAGTGAGCGGAGTGACTTCCTGGATGCACAAAGGGCTCAGTTGTTTGGGTTCCTTATGGAGAAATCCTGATTTTGGATAGAATTTGGGAATGGGCTGAAAGTGAGGACTGTTTTCCATCCTCCTAGTCATGTAGCAGCAAGATTTTATTCATGAGTGACAAGAATAAAGGAGCAAAAGTCTGTAGGTATTGTGTTCATTGAGCCCCTAGGCTGCATTTTACCTAGATCAAAGGGGAGGAAAAACACTTGAAGTGAAGGCAAGAGATCTTGGGTATAGTCCTAGCTCTTATACTTCCTTGCTATGTGACTATGAGGCAGGTTTTTTTTTCTTTCTCAGAGCCGAAGTCTCCCCATCAATAAAATGTTAAATTCTGGGGATGCACATGTAAGCAAATAGGACTGTTCTGTCCCTCAAGGAGCTTACACTCTAATGGGGGAAAATCATACAAAATAGGAAACTGAAAAGCAGGAGTAGGGGCAGAGAAGCTTCCATTCTAACAAAGGAGACAACATATATAAATCAGAGCATTCAAAATAAATATAGGTAACTTTAGAGGGGGTGGGCAGCTAGGTAGCGCCATAATGTACAGGGACTCATCTTCCTAAGTCAAATACAGCCTCAGACATTTACTAGTGGTGTGACCCTGGGCAAGTCACTTAACTCTGTTTGCCTCAGTTTCCCCACCTGTAATATGAGCTGGAGAAGAAAATGGCAAACCACTTCAGGATCTCTGCCAAGAAAACCCCAAACGGAGTCATGGGGAGTTGGACACAACTGAACAACAATAACTTTAAGGGGATGGCAACAACTGTGGGGGGGGACCAGGAAAGGCCTCCTAGAGGAGGGTATACTTGACCTGAGTCTTAAAGGAAGCCATGGATTCTTAGAGTTAGATGTTGGGAGGGAGAGCCTTCCAAACAACTAGGGCAAGGATATAGAGATAAGCAATGGAGTACTGCGTGTAAGGAAGAGCACAGTAGGTCAGTAAGGCTGAAATGTCCAGGAAGGTAGGAAGGAATCAGGTTATAAAGAGCTTTAAATGAGGTTTTTAAACTCCTTAAGGAAGGGACTCTATCATCTTCGTATCCCCCATAACAAAAATGTAACAGCCTTTCCCTCTCAAGGTTTCTGTGAGGATCAAGTGAGATAATATTTGTAAAGTGCTTAGGGCATAGTAGGTGCTTAACAAAGTAGTCAAAATATAGACGCCTACTAGGTGCTTAATACATGCTTATTTCCTTTCTTCTCCCATAGCACAGGCTCTTCTTTTTTTTTTTGCAATATAAATTACATTTTTTAAAAACAGTATTTTATTTTTTTCCCCAGTTACATGTCAAGAAAATTTTTAGCATTCATTTTTACAAAATATTGAGTTCCAAAATGTTCTCCCCCCCTCCCCTCTTCTGAAAATGGTAGGCAATTTGGTATAGTTTATACGTCTAGCACAGGCTTTTGCATAGAGAAAGAACTCAATATCTGCTGAATGACAATTTTAATGAAAATGTGTGTTAGTTTTTGAATATCCTTTTTCTGTCCTTCAGAAAGGGTGATGGGTTTTCTTTACCTCTCTATGAGCCAGCGACATCAGATATTTTGGCTGCAGGTGTATTATACTTTAAATAAAACCAGTTTGAATATGAATATTTAGGTTTACATTTGGGGAGGGAATTTGCTTTGTCAAATGATTCTTTTAAGTCCTGAGCCTTCTATCCATTTCGGATGATTCGTTATTATTATTGTTATTATTTATCAACTTGTCTGGAGTGCATGACCTGTGCAGATAGAGATACGCACACAAACTAATACTGTTTGTCAAAGAGTGTCCAAAAGATCTTTATATCTTAGTCAGCATTTATTAAACGCCTACTATGTGCCAGGACCTATTAGGGGCTGGGAGCACAATGGGAAAAAACAAAGCAATCTCTACCCTAAAGAAGTTTCCATTCTTTGGGGGGTGGGGCAGCACATAAGCATTTAAGTGACTGCAAATCAAATGCTGAGGGCAGGGGTGGGGGTGGGGTGAATGGACACTAACAATTGAGGGGATGGACAGGTGGCATTTCAAGCACAATTATGCGGAAGCTTTTAATCGAGGCAGCACTGAGGGTTCGGGGGGGGGGGGGGAAGGGTGGAGAGAAAGCTCTGTTTCAGTCCTGGCTCAGTTCCTGAGCACCTGCATGGCTTTGGACCAGTCTCTTCCCCTCCATTTCCTCATCTATAAAACAAGGAGGTTGAACTCTATGGCTTTTGGGTGTTCTCTCCGCTCTAGCTCTAGGACTCCATGAACTGTCCTCGTTCAACCCCTTATCCACACGTCCCGATCGCTGCGTCTTCATTAGCCTCATTGGGTCTTAGCTTCCCAGAGAAGGTGGACTTATTTACCTCTCGAGTCACCTGGGGCTCTCTGGCTACTTCTTCGAGGTTTCAGCTTGGTGTTTTTAAACTCAGGTGACATTCAAGAATTGTACGACACAAAGTTGATGCTGGGCCACGCAGCGGCTTTCTCAGACGACTGTGATTTACCTTCCACCCATGAAATGGTTAGAAGTGCAGGGATGCAGGTGAGTGGTTCTTCCTTCTCATTCTGCTATCCTTCCCAGCCTAGTCCTCTTTGAAGGCCCTTTTCTCCTTCCCTTAATATTTGAACAGAGGTATTTAGGACCATGGGTGGATGGATGGATGGATGGATGGATGGATGGATGATGAGAGAAAGAAAGGAAGGAGGAGGAAGAAAACATAGAAAGAGGAAGGAAGGGGTGAGGGAGGAAAGAAGGAAAGACGAAGGGAAAGAATGAGAAAGGAGGAAGGGAGGAAAGGAAGGGAGAAGAAAGGGAGCGAAGGAGAAAGGAAGGAAAGAAGGAAAGAAGATAGGGGAGGAGGAGGGGGAGCTGACAGTCCTACTATAGCCTTTTCTTGGTAAGACCACACAAAAAGCATTTGCTTTAGCTCTGAGCCCCCATTTCAGGAAAGACTTTGACAAACTGGAGTAAGTATATTCAGCAAGGCAATATGGATAAAATGTGGACTTGGAGTCAGGAAAAGTTGGGTTCAGATTCAGGTACTGCCTACTTGACCTTGGGCAAACCCCTTTGCTTCTGTGTGCCTTAGTTTCCTCATTTGTAAAATGAGGGAATTAGGCCTCTGAGGTCCCTTCCAGCTCTAAATCTAAGCTTTTATGACACCATGAAGGTGGTGAGGGTGAGGGGAGGCTCATACCGTTGTAGATGGGTGGAAGGAACTGGAGATATTTGGCCTAGATAATAGGCATAATAAAGAGGACATAATGTCCACCCTCACATATTTGTTGTTGTTTTCCGTGGAAAATGTATTTATGAAATTTATGTATTTATATGAAATATCTGACAGCTCTGTCAGGGAACAGGGATTTTCTGCTTGGCTTCCCCAGGCAGAGCCAGGAGCAGCAGGCAGAATTTTCAGAAAGACAAGCATTAGGCTGTCTGGAGCAGGAAGGAGGTCTTGTCCGAAAGCAGAACAGACAGCCTTGGAAGGGAAATGGCTTCCTTCTCACTGGGTGATTTCAAGGGAAGGTTAATGAGCCCCCATCAAGGATGCTGTAGAGATGTGTCCAAGGAAAGGTTGGTCTAGATGGTCTCTGAGGGCCCTTCCTACTCTGAAATTCAGTGATTCCGTGAGTTCATAGAAGTACTGTGTGGTACGTCTGAATCCAGGCTCTCCACAGTGAAGATAGTTACTCCCTTGATTTTGGGGTGTGGGGGAGTATTCTATGCTCCTTTCTGTTATAGATATTATAAATTGCATTCTTTTCTCTGCTGACTCTAGTTTGGAACAAGGAAAATTTTATTTATAAGTAACTCATGTACAATAGATCAATCCAGAATTTATTAAGCTTTTATCTGTGTTAGGCACTGGGGATACAAAGAAAAATAAGAGTTCCTGCTTTCAAGAGGCTTACACTCTAATGGAGAAGACAACATATACCTCTATACACACATTTATATACATGTATGTATTTCTATATACAAGTATATGCACACACACATACATGTATGTGTACACACATCTACATATAGGATACATACATGTATATGGACACTCATACAAGATAAACATACACATGTAAATATTTTTGTTGTGATTCACTTGTTTTTGTTGTATCTGACTCTTTGTGACTCCATTTGGGGTTTTCTTGGCACAGATACTGAGGTGCTTTGCCATTTCCTTCTCCAGCTCATTTTACAGATGAGGAAACTGAGGCAAACAGTGTTAAGTGACTTGCCCAGGGTCACACAGCTAGTAAGTATCTGAGATCAGATTTGAACTCAGGAAAATGTGTCTTTCCGACTCCAGGCCTGGCACTCTGCGCTGCCTAGTTACCCATATTCATATACACACATATATTTATATATACATATGTGTGTGTGTGTGTGTGTGTGTGTGTATATATACACACACACACACGAGATAAACACACTCATATAGATAAAGATGCATTTCTCTCCTCTCTCCCTCTTCCTTTCTCTCTCTCTTTCTCTCTTCTATCTACATATACATATATACAAAATACAGAGCAGAGCTAAAGTGACCTTAGGCTCAGATTCTTATAATCTAGCCAATAGTTTACTAATCTTCAGACTACTTAAGAGTCTTCCCAATATGATGGATGTTCTAATAAACCTCTTCTTTGGCTGAAAGGGGCAAAAAAAAGTGACCTTAGAGGTGAAGGTACTAGCAATGGGGGAAATCAGGAAGGGCTCCCTGAAGAAGGTGGTGTTTAAGCCAAATCTTTTTATTTATATATATATATTTTAGCTAGGCAATGGGGTTAAGTGACTTGCCCAGGGTCACACAGCTAGTAAGTGTTATGTGTCTGAGGCCAGGTCTTCCTGAATCCAGGGCCGGTGCTATATTCACTGCACCACCTAGCTGCCCCTTGTTTAAGCCAAATCTTGAAGAAAGCCAGGGAAGCCAGGAGGACTTGGGGAAAGAGAGCAGTCCAGGCAATGGGGAATATTAGTGAAAAGTTGGATGACGGAGCAGCAAGCAGGCTGTTTTTCTTGATCACGGAGTATGTGGAGGGGTAAAGTGGAAGGAGACTGGGAAGGTAGGAAGGGGCTAGGTCACATGACATCCAGAGGTGTTTATGTCTGATCCTGCTGTAATAGGGAGCCACTGGAGTATATTGACTAGGGTTGACATAGCCAGACCTGAGCTTTGGGAAAATGACTGGTGGCTGTTGGAGGACAGGAGTAAAGAGACACTTGGAACAAATGAATAATGAAAAACATGAGCTCTAGGCTGGGTTCTAGCGCTGGCTTTGCCACCACACAAGCCACGTAGACACAATCTACTCACACCCTCTCAGTTCCATGGAATCCTAGAAGTCTAGAGTTGGAAAGGACCCTGAAGATGATCTAATCTACTCGATTAGAGGAGGCAGTATAGTATGCTGGAAAATGGACCAGATTTGGACAGAGAGAATCTGATTTAGAGTCCCAGATTGGTCATTTACTAGCTAGGTGACTTCCAAAGTCACATGCTTTGTAAACCTTAGCTTCCTCATCTTTAAAATGGGGATAAAACTACTAACACTATCTACTCCATCAGATTATTATGAAGAAAGTATTTTTATTTTTAAAAATGTAATATTTCTTGCCCCAATTACATATAAAAACAATGTTGACATTTTTTTCCCTTCAAATTTTGAGTTCCAAATTAAGAAAGTATTTTTTAAACCATTAAAGAAAGAGTTGGAAGGGACATCCTACGCCAACCCCATGTCTGGCCTAACCCTCAAAAAGCATCCCCTTTACAACAGAATTCTGCCTCTCTCAAAGTCTTGTATCTACCGCTCCTAACTATGGTCATTTAGCAATGGCTTCGAGACCTCAAGTGAAGGAGAGTTCCCTATTCCCCAAAGTAGTCCGTTCCATTTTGGGCCATTCCCAGCCTTTACGAAGTTATTCCTTAGACTGAGTTGCAATCTGTCTCTCTGTGGTTTCCATCTGTTGGTCCTTGTTCTGAATTCCAGGGCCAAGCAGAATAAATCGAATCCTTCTTCCAATGGTGGTCCTTTCAATGCTTGAAGACAGTGACCACATTCCCCCCAAGTTGCCTGTCCTCCAAGCCTGACATCTCCAGTTTCTTTGCACGTATAATGAAAGGGTTAGACAACATGGTTATCTCCAAGATAAAGATAAACACCAACAAAACCCTTTACATTTCTATATGATCCAAAACACTGGATTTAACTTATGTTTATTTTAAGGATGGACTCTAATCTACACATTTTTGCTACTAATTATTTATGTATGAAACAATTTAAAAGACATTGCATAATATACGGGATAGAGTACTGGTCTTGGATCAGGTCCCAATGGTAAGACCAGGTGCAGACCACATCAGCCCTGAGGGTGTACTACTTGGAACCAATCTCGTACAGTCATAGTGAGCAAAGTCCTTTGTAAACTAAAAGTGTCCTGTAGGCATGAGTTATTATTTAAAAGACCCAGCCTATCCATTTCATAACAGCAGAAGTGAAACAGCATGAATGGGGGTAAATTATGGTGCCATGAGGGGTGAGATGTCATCTGCCTTATGTCTCATTATAACTTCAAGGAGCTGATAATTTTCTGGAAACAATCTGCTCAGTCTGGCTCATAGCCAAAATCCATATTCCTTTGTAGAATACATACATGGGATTTCTGGACTACCGAAAGAAGGCAATCAAAGACCTTGGCATCAGCCCCGGCACCTGCTCTTTTAATCCTGGCGTGATTGTTGCCAACATGACCGAATGGAAGCACCAGCGCATCACCAAACAACTAGAGAAGTGGATGCAGAGAAATGTGGCGTACGTGGGCTCTCTTTCATCCGGGGGGCCAAACTGCTCAGTTCACTGTTCACTTCTTGGATGACTTTTGTAGGATGTAACGAGGGGTTTGGAGTAAATGATGTCAAAGGTTTCTACTAGCCCAAACATTTTCTGAGTATACGAGCTGGGTAATGAACTGACGAAAATACACAAATACTCTAAATCAGAGAAATCAGACATATGCTGAAATTGGGCTAATAAGCAGCCTATGTGATGATCTTGGGCACATTACTTAATGTTTGTGGGCCTCATCTGTTAAATGAGGGATTTGGACTAGCTGCCTCGGAAGACCCCTTCCAACACTAGATCTATTATAGAAAAAAAAAGAATATTAAAGAATCTGTGTTTTAAGAGTATTGGGAGTAATGGCCAGAGAGCTCACCTCTGGACCGGGAATTTGTGGATTCAAGTCCATGTATTCAGGCAGTGTGACAGGGTGCATCTCTGCAGTGAGCAGAGCTTTCTCATGTAGGGATTCTCCACATCAGAGAAATCACAGGACTGGTCTCTACTCCTAACTCTATGTAAGATTGGCCCATTTGAACCCGCTCCTGGGTGGCTTTTGTTTGTTTTCCTTTTAAAGGCAAGAAAGACAGGCGGAGAGTCAGAGTGCTCCTCTGATGAGCCCATGATGTAAGGAGAAAATGAGGAGTCCTCCAGCACCCTGCATGGATCGCTGGGGCAAGCTCATGGGAGGCCATAAAAGTTACACAAGATAGGCAGGCATAGATGGGTTACCATGTTGAGATCATAAATCCTTTTGAGTATTTGTGACTTAGGCATACAAAAGAGAAATAAAAGCTTGAGAAATACCGTAAATCTGGGAATGTTCTAATGAACATTCTAATGAAAAATGAGTTTATTGTGATGGTCAAATCATTTAATATGGCAGCACTTGCCTCAAGAAGCCTTTAACACTCAAAATTAAAAACCAGATTTCCAGTGTGTTCTGAGGTGGCAGAACTGTTCTGTTTTGGTTAAACACGTCACCTTCCTTCCAAGCTTGTTGACCTCCAGGTTTCACGTCACAATCTTCTTTCTTTTCCTAGGGAGAATCTCTATAGCAGCTCTCTGGGGGGTGGAGTGGCCACCTCCCCCATGCTCATTGTGTTTTATGGGAAGCACTCCCACATCAATCCAATGTGGCACATCAGGCACCTGGGTAAGACAGAGTCCACACCACTGAGGGGAAGGGGCGCGCCCTCGACAGAACAGGACAGACAGCAGTCCTGGCACCACCAAGACCAAACATGCCGAGGGGCATTAGTTGGGCTCTGACAATTGTAGGCATGAGGTTGTAGATTTCTGACCCAGAAAAATGCCCTAACTTTAATTGCAAATGATGCTTGCAAAATGTTCTGAGAATTGGGAGAAAGTGGGGCCCTACAGCTCTATCGTGATGGCTCCACAGGATAACAGTACCTGCTACAAAAATCATATGGGGCATTTAGTCAAGTCATGTCTAGTTTGTGTTTGTTTAAATATTGGAAGTAGAGTGGTACAGAGGAAAGAGGCAAGGAAGGAAACCTTTATTAAGTGCCTATGTGCCAGGCACTGGGCTAAGCGCTTTACAAGTATTATCTCATTTAACGCTCACAACCTATGAGGTAGGTGCCATTCTTGTCCGTCTTGTAGAGGAGGAAACTGAGGCAGACAGTGGAAGTGACTTGCCAAGGGTCTTCCCGACTACAGGCCTAGCACTCGATCCCCTGCATCACCTAGCTGCCCTGGTATGCACGTGCATATGTGTATATACACGTACATGCATATACACAAACATACACGTATATGTTCACATTATATGGCACACATGTACATACAGATATAATAAACATACATTTGTGTACGTGTGCACACACATGATACATATACACACAGACACTTGTGTACAGCATGTGCATGCACATACATATATTCACACGTACATATTTACATTAGTAGTGTATAGATATAACATACCTACATATATACATAAATACCTATGCATACACACGTACGTGTGTGTATGGAAGGGCACTGTCTCTGTAAGTTACGACCCAACCTCTAATGTAATGGCCAGGTGGCACAGGAGTTGGGGAAGACCTGAGTTTGAAATCTGACTCCAACTCACTAGCAGCGTGACCACAGGCAAGTCACTTCACCTGCTTGTCTGTTTCCTCGTCTATGAAATGGGGATACTAACAGCACCTTCCTCCCAGGGTCGTTTGCTACTGTTACCATTCTGATGATTACTTTCTATGTGGCCAGTGGTATGTCACTTAGCTCAATAGCCTCAGTTTCCTCTCCTGTAAATTGAGGGGCTGCACTAGGTGGTCTCCAAGGTCTTTTCCGCCCCTAATCTAGGGCTCTAGGGCTAAAGCAGGTCAGAAGCGAATCTCTGGCACAAACTCCCAGAGCTTCCTTGACTCTCCTGCTATTGAATGAGCACTTTGGCACAGTCCGGCCGAAGTCGACTGACAGCTAGTTTGCATTTTTAAGTGCCTGCTAATCGGCTGCTTCTCTCCCTTTCTTCCCAAACACACCTGAAGGCTGGAGCGCAGACGCCAGGTACTCTGAGCACTTTCTTCAGGAGGCTAAATTACTTCACTGGAATGGAAGGCACAAACCTTGGGACTTCCCTAGTGTCCATCCTGACCTCTGGGAAAGCTGGTTCATCCCTGACCCTTCTGGAAAATTCAAACTTAACCGTGGAGGGAGCTGATACAAGGACATGAATGGCGTGTTCACTTTCGCTGCACAAACTTGCAGCTCCTGAGTGGATTATTTTTATGAGCATTTGTTCAACACATCTGAGTCATAATTCACCTTCATTTGACAAAGAAGGCCTTTGAGACTCATACTATGGGAAGCAGAAATGGATTTACTCTTTTTTTCCTCTCTAAAGTACTCCCTTAGGGAAAAATCAAGATTGTCTAAGTATCTGGTTGGAAAGAAATTGGTACATTGGAATATTAACATTCAGCTGCTTAGCCTGATCTTCAAAGACAAACAAACACCTTCATGGATTAATAAAATTAGAAAATTAAAGATTTCTTAACCCCATATGTTTAAGATTTCACACCAAAGATGAGGCGTTTTTCTTTCTAAGTTACGAGTTTCTAGTCTTCCGAAGAACTATTACATTTAAATATTTAATGGTTTCTGGATTTTCTCAATTTATTCTTTTTTGGGGGGGAGAAAGATGTATCATTTAATACACTTTCAATTAAGTAGAGGGTTTTTGACCAAAACTGAAGATAGAATAAGGTGAATAAAATGTTAAAATCTCATACAACAAAGAGACAACAAAGAGACAGAATTCCTCTATTTTTATTGTCAAAACTGGCATACTTTCGAAAGAATTTAAAATCTTTTCCATTGCCATTTAATGAAAAAGCTCCAGACCATCTTAAGTAAGACAATTTAACAGCCAGACAGATTTCCTGTTTTTCATGAAAATGCTGTATCACATTGATTAAATATTTCCAATACTCACTTCTACAGCAGATGTCTGACAAATCCATAGACTGTATTTCCCTCCCCTTTAAATTAAAAACAAGGCTATTGTAAAGCTACAATAGTTACATACTATAGCAATACCTAGTCACATGCTTTACATAGTTCTTGTGAAAATATAATTGATTCCTACTAATCCCTGATGCAAGGCACTTGTGAGCACCTGCAGGAGAATGTTCATGTAAACGGTAATACAGTACATCATTTAAAATAACAAACAACAAAGATTTTTCACACAGTTTGACCTAAACTTAAGGGAAAAAAGGAGAAAGTTTCCACCACAGCCCACAGCAAAAAGAAAACAAAAAGCAGGATTGGATTCACAAGATAGATTTTTAAACAGCTATTACAAAGAGAGGTTTAAGCCACATGACGCCCTGAAAACAACAACTAGAAACCATCATAAATATTTCATATTTAAAAAGCCACATACTAGCTGACTGTAAGAGCACTGGACTGGGGGGTCAGGACATCTGGGTTCTTGTCCCACTTTTGCCGTTAAACACTCAACCCTCACTGGGTCTCGGTTTCCCCACTAACAAAATTAGGGAGCTGAACTAGCAGACCTCTCGAGGTCCCTTCCAGCTCTGACTTGCCATGATTTTAGCATTCTGACCAGGTCAGAATTTAATAAAAGTGGCATGGTGAATGGGTGTAACACCCACAAGATGAAGTGATTATGGGTCATCTGTAGCACCATGGAGACTGTACATGCTAGAAAATCACAAGATACAGAATCAAAAGACCTTTTCATGGACCCTAACCAATGGACATTCTTGCCAAAGAGATGAGTTATGGTGGAGAAAGGGGATGAAAACAACTGGCTTATCAGATAGGACCAGCAGGGAAATCATATTCTATTAGACACCACATTTTACGCATGTTTCAAGTATGAAAAGCACCTATATGAACCTCCTCCAAACAATGTTTTGAGCAAGACTTTGCTCCATCACTCACCACATGGAGAGCAGAGGCAGGCACCCAGACAGAAAGGTCATTGCCTCCCAACTACATACCTCTGCTCTTCCTCACAGTAAAAATCTGCCAAGTGACAAATGAACCATTGAAAACACAATTTTCCACAGCCTGCCCGCATTCCCCAGAGCTGACTTGTGTGCATGCCTGCTCCTGGGGGGTGGCCAGCTGCTGGCCTGCTGAGGACGGAAGGCGGCTGCCTCGCCAAGAATTGCCAACCGCTGGCTACGTGGGGAAGGGGCCCACCGTGGGGAAAGAAATGATTTCGGATTCCCTCATCGGCACAACTGGAAAATCCCCAAGTCCCAAAGCACACGCTCCATGGACATCAGGCGAGAAGTCTCATGTGAATTGCGACACATCTGTGTCTGTACCCGTGACAATCATGCACAGAATGTGCTTTTCAGGCATAAGAAGGACTCTGGAATTTCTTGCCACAAGCAGATTTAAGAAAGAAGTATAAATATACAGGCTGTTCAAAAAAACAAAATACAGACTACAAGCAACTCTCAAAAGAAATAATTTCTTCAAAAATGAGACTACAGTTTGTCAAAAACTGTAAACAATGGCATACATTAAATATAAAAACTCACATACAAAAGGATCTACATTTGTTTCCAACTATCAAGCTCATAAAGTTAATCCTACCACACAAATGGGCTACCGGAAAATGATGAGAGGAGCAAGGTTCTATTAAAATGCTTCAGCTGGTGAACTGAGGCGCCTTCTAGACAGCTGCATGAAAACTGCAGGATGCGAGAAGAGCTTCGAAGGTCGTCCTCACACACAGCCGCCCTCCTGCTCGAAGCTCCCAAAGGGGCTGAAGGAAGGCAGAAGCTGGTCTGTGAATGACTGCGTCAGCCACTGATCACCCACAATATCCCCAAAGGTCGGCTCTACACTTAAGGCTGCATTATTTGTTCCTAGGCAGGAAAAAAATAATCAGTGTCAGTTTATTCTGTCTAAAAGACTGAGATGATAAAGCTGAAGGCCTTTAAAGGAGGACAGCTAATGATGCTGAGAGGTTTCTGGGAAAAAAGAATTTACCAGAGCTGCCCTCATCATCTGGAAATTCAGTTTTAACTTTTTGAAAATAAAACCATTTAAAAAATTGCGCAGGGTAGGAAATCATCAAAATGTCACAGGGATTATTTTGAATTACAATAACTGAGGAGAAATCTTTTTTTCCCCTTAATTACACATTAAATTAATAAGTTTGCCTCTGCCATCACTAACCCAATCACTTACAGTAACACAGGAGTAGAAGGATTCCTGGAGGACAAAGTCCCTCCATCACCAAAGTGCAGCCCATGTAAGATTCACTAAATGAGTCCTAAGGAGTCTGCCTGAGACTCAGAGGCAGGTGACACCCCCAGGGTCACATACCTAGTAAGTGCGTGAGAGAGAGAGAGAGACAGAGAGAGATTGAGAGAGAGTGTGTGTGTGTGTGTGTGTGTGTGTGTGTGTGTGTGTATACACACAGGAAGGGAGCCTCACTCTACCTGTCACGTCCAAAGAGGAGAAGGGACACGGAGTCTCAACGTCACACGCCTTTTCACAGTAAGCACCTCCATACGCTGCCTCGTAGCCCGGATCATACTTTTCTTCCTTAACAGCCATCTTCTTTGCATCCTCTGTAAGAAGAATAACAAATTAAAATGCCTTCTGAACATTGGCTGGAAAATGGTTACTCATGGAAGTTTGACGTTAAAACAGTTACTCAGTAATTCACCTCTGCAGATAACCACAGAGCATTTGTGATAACCTCAAACATCTTTTCCCATGATGGTAATTTGGGGGCAGATTCCAAATGCAGTACGTTATAATCACAGAGAAGAAATAACTTCAAAGATGTCTGGCTACTTTATGTGTAACTTTAAAAGCAAATTAGAATGCTTCTTAGTTTCAACCCCACTCCTACCTGCCACATTAAAAAACACAAACCAAAAACAACCTCTCTAAGACAGAACTTCTTAACCTGGAATCCATGAGTACGTTTTTTAAAAATATATTTTAATAGTAATATTTTACTATAATTGGTTTATTTTGTAGCCTTATATATTCCATTTTATCCGTCAAAAAAGATCCCAAACCAGTATTCTGAGGGGTCCTTAGGCTTCATAAGATAGCAATGACCCCAAAAGGTGAAGAAGTGATGACCCCCTGCTTTAGGGGCATCTGAAAAATCGGAAGGCCGGGAGGGAGGAGAGGGGACAAGTAAGAGACGAAAGCTTCCTCTCTAACAGAAATGGTTAGGGTCAAATGCCCCTTATGGGAGTGTGTGTTGGCCTAAGCAAGGCTACGCTGTCTCTGCCTTTGAGGCCAAGGCCGCACAGCGATAACATACCTTGGGCAAGCTGCAAGTTGAATGTGTACTGCACCTCCTGCACGTCCGAGTTAGGTACGATGCCTTTCAACTGGTCTCTCAAATCCTTCAGTTTGATGTAATAATGAACTTTATCTTGGGCCCGTGGGAACTGGGCACACCTCGCGCTGGACGATGGCATGACGTAGCAGAGCTATGAGAGGAGACGAGGAGAAGGTTAGAGTGAGAAGGACCCGGCCCCAGCCGCCCCCAAACCCGATCCACGAGGCCCAGAGTGTGCGTGCACACGTGTGCATGTACACACATGTGTGTGCATGCAGTGCATGTGTATGGGGCTCGGAGGGAAGAGAGCTGCTTGTTAAAAGAAATAAAGTAAACAAGGCATTTCTCTGCAAAGAGATCACAGAATTAACCTGCCGCCTGTGACAAGGAAACCATTATTCACGAAACCCGCTGACATAAGGGCAGGCACATGATCACGGACTCGTCTAACCTGAGGTGTCCTCAATTTCTACACTGAAAACAGTGACCAGGTTTCTTTGTATTTCTACCTTCCCTTGAGACAGCTAGGGGGCACCACAGTGCACAGAGCCTAGGGCCTGAAGGGGCCGTTAGAAGCATCTTCCAAGTACAAAACCAGCCTCAGAGACTCACTAGCCATGTGACCCTGGGCAACTCACTTCAACCTGTCTGCCTCAGTTTCCTCATCTGTAAAATGAACTGGAGAAGGAAATGGCAAACCACTCCAGTATCTTTGCCAAGAAAACCCCAAATGGGGTCACAGAGAGTCAGATACGACTGAAAACAACTGAACAGCAAATATTTCCTTGAATACTGCACTGCAGAGTATAAGTCTGATAAAAATTTGCAGGACAGGGGCAGCTAGGTGGCACAGTGGAAAAAGCACCGGCCCTGAAGTCAGCAGGACCTGACTGGCCTCAGACCAAACACTTGACACTTACTAGCTGTGTGACCCTGGGCAAGTCACTTAACCCCAATTGCCTAAAAAAAAAAAATTTTTTTAAATTTGCAGGATAAATGAATTTATAAAATAAAACTATTTAGAACTAACATCATAATTCCCCCTTCATTTAAAAAAGTAAATTTTTAGTATCAAAATAATTTTGGTTTTTGGTTTTTTTTAAACTACCTTGTCAGTAAGAGACTATATGCTTGAAGTTTACATGCAGGTTTCAACCTTTTGATTGCATTTACAGGACCTAATTCATTTGCCTAACACTGTTAAGCAAATGTTTATATTTGTAGACAGTTCAAAAGTCTTAATCAAATAGATACTATTCAGCAAAATAAACAAATGCGTGTATCCTATCGGCCCAACTATGAGCCAAACAGTTTTTTTCCCCTAAACATGGTTTCTACAACATATGAATGTGATTTATGTTCGGTGTTACTACTGCATATCTGTATATTTTCCTTTCAAAGAGATTATTTAGACCAATATGTTATTTTTCTTATCCTCAATTACCATGAGCTAGAGGAAAGACAAAGGCTAACCTGACTAAAAATATGTCATTTCCATTCATAATTCGTTTGCTAACAAATGCAGTTTGGGGAACTTACAGTTTCTGTATCCGGGACCTTATGGGGCTGAAGTCCAAACTCCAGCTTCTTAACTTTTACTCCAAAAACTTCTTTGCTAAAAATTTCATAAATACCTAAAATGAAACAAAGCCGTACTGACATGTAGGACTGTGGAAAACAACATCAACGATGACAAAAGGTTAGCTCAGGCACAGAAAAACCTTACATTTTCCATTGAAAACCGCGATTCGAGGTTGGTATTTCTGTAATTTCTGCACCAAAATGCGCCCTCCTTCTCGAAACTCTTTACTAAAACGGAACAACAAAGCAGTCAAGAGATGACCATGTAATAGTTATATGCCATCTTAGAATTAGAATGAAACAAATTTTAGAATTAAATTAATTTAGAATTAAAACAAAAACAGTAACAGCATCGTAGTTTTGTAGCAGCAGAGACAGTAACAGGGAAACAAGATACTAAGTGGAAGAGGAGGTCTGTATTTTACAGCACTAAAAATCACTGTTTACTACCCTACCTTGAAAGATCCTTGCTGCCTGGGGTGGTCCTTTCAACCATATTTGTAAAGCCGATACCATACTTTCCTGGTAAAGTATGGTCATCCATATGATTTAACTGGACTTCACTCAGTCCAGACATAAAGAGACACTTCCCTATAACAAAAGAGTAGGAAAAAAAAATAAGGTGTGATATTTAACTTCCAGGTACAAGGTTATATTCTCTGTTCCACAGTACAGAAGGGTTAAGTGACTTGCCTGTGTTCACACACTTCTTAGTCAAAGGCAGGACTTAAACCCAAGACCTCTGGCACCCCACCTCTAAAGTCACAAAATTACAAGTTCAGATGCTCGCTCTTCTTACCCGAGGAGTACACATGTCCTCTGTGATCTGATTTGCCTTTATCTCTGGGTATTTGGGGGGGAGGTGGTGCTATCTATTAGCATGAAGGGAACCCAATAATCAGATGGGTTAGGCCACCACATTTCCAAACGTACTATTATGTAGTGCTGGAGTGGTCACCAGAGACCTGGTGGTGCTCCAGTCATAAGTGACACTTCGCCAGTTCAGCTCAGCTGGTCCACACTCGTGGTTCACCCTGTGGTCGGAGGGCATTAACTGCTGGCTCCGTAACGGCTCCCAAGAAATAGGATGCCACAAAGGAGAAATGTACTGGGATCCGTATCATCACCCAGTAAACAAAATATCAGGCTCTATTTAAGGCGCTGGATTTTAGGATGTCCTTTTTACAATTTCAAACGTGGAGAATTCTTATCATCTTAGATTTGTAGAAATAGAATAGAAGAGAATGGAAGTTTTGAGGCCATCTGGTCTAGTTTTCAATTATAACAAAAGTTCTCCTTGTAAAAGACTTCTTTTTTGTTAGAGCTTCAGGGTTATGTGTCGACTGAATGAGTAACAGCATTCATGAAGTGTCTGCACTCCCCTGAGTGCTGGGGATACAAATAGAAAAGTCACACAGTCCCAGCTTTCCAGGAGCTCACTTTATAAATGGGGAGACCACTCACACAGAAGGCTTCAGCCAAGTCAGATGGAAGGGCCCATGCTCCTTAGGGTACAGAGGCACAGTAGATGGTCAGAATTCCAAAAGACTCATGATGGAAAATGCTGTCCACACCCAGAGAAAGAACTGCGGAGTCTGAATACAGACCGAAGCAAGCTATTTCACCTTTTTGTTTTCTCATGGTTTTTCCCTTTTGTTCTGATTCTTCTTTCATAACATAACTAATGTGGAAATATGATTATATGACTATACATGTATAGCCTATATCAGATTGCCTGCTGTCTTGGGGAGGGGGGAGGGGAGGGAGGGACAAAAATTTAGAACTCAAAATCTTACAAAAATGAGTGTTGAAATTATCTTTCCATGTAATTGGGAAAAAATAAAACACTATTAAATGGGGAAAAAAAGGAAAAGTAGATGGTCAGACCTCTTCTCTAATGTCATTTCCCCTGATAAAATTATTTCCATTTCTGATGTAGAGCCCAGGACTTTGGTGGTGAAAGCTTTCTTTTCTGAGTCTTCTGCGGCTGTAGCCCCAAGAGCAGCAGTCCCCAGAGTGTATCTCCACGGGCTGTTTCATGGCTGAGGGCACTGGGTTGAAGCATCGATCGATGTTCTCAAGTCTCTTGGGATCAGGGTCCTGGGCTTTCTCCACTGGAGTCAGAAGGGAGATGATAGTCAAGGCTTTACTGGTGGTTTGACTGCTGGCACATGCGGCCTCCTTTGTGCCCTTGCCTAGCCTCAGGGTGGCAGCTGGTTGGCACTTGATGGGGATGGCTGGGAGGGCAGGGCTCAAAGCAGGACCAGGTCAGGGGCTGTTGCCCCGCACCTCTCAGGTGATTCTTCAGCAAACGTTACTTCTGGCCATGAGGATGGTGGCAGAGGCTGGCCTGGAGAGGCTCTGGTGGGCTGTGTGGTACTACCACTCCCACGGCACTTGGGGTCAGGGTCCTGGGCCGTCACCACCAAGATCCGAGGGGAGATGACGGGCCAAGGGGTTCGGGGGCCGTCTCGACTTGCCTGACACGTGCTGCCTCTTCCTCTCCCAGAATTCTTCTCATTTGAGATTTTAAAAAGGACATCCTAGAATCCAACGCCTTAAATAGAGCCTGATACTTTGTTTACTGGGTGATGATACGGATCCCAGTACACTTCTCCTTTGTGGCATCCTATTTCTTGGGAGCTGTTACGGAGCCAGCAGTTAATGCCCTCTGATCACAGGGTGAACCACGAGTGTGGACCAGCTGAGCTGAACTGGCGAAGTGTCACTTACGACTGGAGCACCACCAGGTCTCTGGTAACCACTCCAGCACTACGTAATTGTATGTTTGGAAATGTGGTGGCCTAACCCATCTGATTATTGGGTTCCCTTCATGCTAATAGATAGCACCACCTCCCCCCCAAATACCCAGAGATAAAGGCAAATCAGATCACAGAGGACACGTGTGTACTCCTTGGGTAAGAAGAGCGAGCGTCTGAACCTGTAATTTTATGACTTTAGAGGTGGGGTGCCACAGGTTTGGGGTTTGACACCTAAGAAGTATGTGAACACGGGCAAGTCACTTAACTCTCCTGTACTGCAGGGACTCTTGAAGGCTCTGAGGGAGTTTTCACGTGGGAAGTTCCCTAAACCTACAAAATGACAAGTCTAAGATCTTTGTGGAGGAATTTTGATAGGGGAATGTGGCCATACTTCTTCCTAGTAAGCTGCTATCTTGTCTCCAGCCTAGATCTGCCTCTCTGAAAAGAGTCTGGGAACCCCCTTTCCACAGAGACAAAACTCTGCTACTACTTTGCTTTTACTCACAGTGAGAATGTCAGTATGGACAGAGGTTAGCTATTCTAGCACTCTAACTCTCTGGTCACTGGACAGAATGATGCATTCAAAGTATCCAGTGAAAAGAGTTCTTGGCAGACATTCTAAGGACTGTCTGGCTTTTAGCGCCCTTTGCCCTACCTTTCTGCTACTCGACTACTTTTGCTCTAAAAGCAGAGGGCAGGACTGCTCAGGACTAGGGGCTGTTTGTATTTTTACCAATTTTATGGCTTACCAAAGCCCCCCAAAGTCATCACCTAGTGACCCTCCTGTCCGTGATGAATCCCTGTACATCAATTAGGCTGGTCTGTGACAGCAAACACAGTCCCTCAGTGGGCTAATCCTTTCTAGCTTGGTAGAACTGGCCTGCGAATACAATCATAAAACCTTAGTGACAACACCATGCCAGGCTAAGGTAAGAAAACATAATCTAGCTAAAAAGCTAATTACACTTAACAATGATAAAACCTTAATAAGAGAACAACTTACAAAAATGGTTTCCAGGTCCTGGGTAATGATGCCCTTTGTAAGCTGCCATGAGTCCTGGGTTTATGCCAATCTAGAAAGCAAGACAGTTCAAAATTTTAGAGTTATCAAGATATGATTTGTGGGGGGGAAAAAAGGCAAATCAACCCTTTATTGCCAAAGTTAATCTATTAAAAGACAAATTTAAGTAAATGTAATTAACAATATATACGTCTAAATAAATTTAAGTAAATGTGATTAACACTATAGGCTTTTAAATAATTTCCTAGTCTTAATTTGAGGAAATGATTTCAATTTAGAAAAAAAAAATCTGTTGTCCTACATCATTTTTTCAATTTGGATCAATTATATCACACATGTAAGGCATGCCCATGGGCTGCGTAATGTCTTAGTTTTAAAAGGGAATGTTATCTATTGTATTTGGATTTCTTTTGTTAAATATTTCCCAGTTACTATTTTAATCTGGTTAGGGCACACTGTGGAGAGCTGTGGGAAAAACGTCTGACAGCTCCAACTTAAAGATTAACCCTAAATGCAAGATTGCAATGCTCTTTTAAAAAATATTCAAGACATTTAAATCAAAATTTGAATGAAAAAGCACAAAAAACTCAAATTTCTATACAATGTGGTACTGAGAAGTTCAAAGGAATGGTGATCAGAAAAGAATTCAGTGCCCTTTTATAAGAAGTGGCACCATTTGATGGGAAAGAGTACTGGATGTAGCATCAGAAGACCCCAGTTCAAGTCCAGTCTTTGACATCAACTGTGGGACCTTGGACGTGTCACTCACTCTGAGCCTCAATCATCTTGTCTGTAAAATGGCAAAAATTTCACAGGGTTTTCTTGTGGGGAAAACGTTTTGTTCACCATAAAGTACGGGCTAGAAATAGTACTCCACGCCAGCATATCACATTTCGTAATTTATTTTCTAAACATTCACAAAACTCCAACTCAAATACTCTGTCAAAGACCAAAATCAAATTATAGGAAGAAAATGAAGGCGTGGAGCCACGAACACTCACTACCAGCTTCTGGTTCAACGAGCAGCCCCTACTTCATGGCTCAATGCCCGTCCCACTTGTGCCATCATCACCCTCTGATCGACTCACTTAAAAGGGAAGGAAGTGAGACGTCAGGAATATACTAGGAAATGCGGAGCAGGGTGAGAAAGCAAAAACAGAGGGGGAATGAGGCCAAGAGGGAGCTGTCTGGATAACTTTTGCAAATAGCTACATTTTGTGCTCTTTATCTTTTAGCTCTTAGTAGTGAAACTTTTTCTCAAAAGGAAAATTGGACATTAAGAGCTGAGTGGCCTCTTGCAATGCAGCCTTCAGTGGCTCAGAAGTTGATACTTATAATCCCCACAAGGGACACTCAGAAATGAATCCTTCCACTGAAGTGCGGAGCATCTCAGAAGAGGCCTGTAAATTACAGATAACCCAATGAAAAAACTCAGGCTGGTATGAAAAGTTTTATGAAGATGCCAACTTACAATGACAATGTCCAGGTTGAAGGTCAAAATATCAGGCAGGGTCTTAGTCAGAAGCTCAGCTTCTGACATCCCATTAAAACGATCCACTTTCCTTTTGACTTTGAAAGTATCTGTAATTTTTTCTTGTTTCCCCTTGGATTTTGCTGACTTGGCTGCTCTAGGGGATCCAGCACGTTTTTTCGGCTCTGGCTGCTTTGGCTCCGATGATCTGGTTCTTCTTTTTCTCCCCTTTTCTTCTGAAACATTGGAATTATTTAGGTTGTAGATATCTGACACTTCAATCACAGATGTATGGAATTCAGTGCTCACCATATACAGGATCTTCATTAAGTCCTTATGTATTTTAAAATGTCAGTAACTCAGGCCAGAGGTCTAATAAAAGGAATCTATAAATGGCACTGAAGAGCCAACACGCTGAAGCGTGGCATAATCACATCACAAAACTATATACAAAGATGGAGAAGTCGGGACAGGGAGGAGTGAGGCAGGAGTAGAGTGAGAATGGCCTCGTCCCCTCATGAAATGGTGGTCTGAGCAGGGAACTCATTCACCAATCTGCAGGCAACTCTCAGTTGTCAGTGGGCCCCATTCTTTCCAAATCTCTATGTTTATTTGGAATATACACTGAATTTTCTTATCTGCAAACATGATGTATCTGGCCAACGGAACATAGGTTCCTGGAGGGTAATGACTATCTCACTTATGAACCTCTATCCTCAGAGCCTAGCAAAGCACCTGGCAAATAACAGGCCTTTGACTGGTTCATAGAAATAAATCTGAATCTTCAAGAAAATATTTTATTTGATCTATATGCTTGATAGGAAACTAAGAAATACTTTTAAGAAAGATTTCCCTTCATAAAGTTTAAAAAAAAATTTACTTGTCATGCATTAAGTTAGTAGACTAATTTACTTCTGTGGAACAACCTCTCCTTTCCCAAAGATGCAAGAAAAACGTGGTGTTACTTTATTAAACTGATAGCCTATACGGCAAATAAACTACTGTAGGCTCTATGAAAAGCTTGAAACTAAGATTTTCCACGTGCCAATATTCAAATTGTAGTACTTTAATAGATTTGTGAGCTCAATGATGCAAACTGTCCATGCCACCTCATCCTTTGTGATTCTTCCAAATTCATCTATCACATCTATTTTTACTGTTGTTTTATCTTAAATCATGCCTGCAATTTTTGCCACTTTTTACATTTACCTAAAGTATAATTGATTTTATTTTAGGCCCCTGTTTCTGAACTCTGTACATAAGTCTTTATATCTTGCATGCATTTCTCATGTGCAGCAAATGATTTGGGCTCTGTTTTCTAATCCAGTCTGGCAAGCTTCCATTTTATGGGTGAATTCAACCCATTAACACTCAAAAGTCAAAACTGTAAGATGTAAGATTATAGATCCACAGTTGGAAGACACTTTAGGAGTCTAACAGTCATATAGTCTAACCTCCTCATTATATACACGAGGAGACTGAGGCCCAGTGGGGTTAAATGACTTGCCCAAGGTCACCCCAGCAATACATTGCATAGCTGGGCTTTGGACTCAGGCCCTTTAACTCTTAAGTCCAGTGTTCTTTTTATTGTACCGTACTGCCCAAGACTAGAACTATCCTAGGAAGTCCAGCACCCAGATTTCTATTAAAGTTCTCCAATGCCTGAAGCGCAAGCTCTGCAAAGGCCTACCGGTTTGTTTTCATAACTGGTACCTCCAAACTCTATCACACTACTTTTTTTTAATGGTGTTAGCTTCCTGTGACTTACTCTGCTTGAAACAACTGAATCCTAGTCCAGTGTTTCTCTTGCTCAGTCCAGATAAGAATGTACGCAGTTCAGGAATGTATAAATAACGTGCCTAATACATACATTTTGGTTCGAAATCTATGATTTCACAGATAAAAGGAACTCTTAGTGCGGAATTTCCTTCCAGCATTACAGATCAGCAAACGTTCTACCATCTGGTAGTCTCAGAACGCTGCCTGGTGCACTGAAAGTTCAGGAGACTTGCCCAGGGTCACTCCTTCACTAAGTGTCAGAAGCAGAACTTGAACCTAGGTTTTTCTGACTGAGGCCAGCTCTCTAGCTGTTGCACCACACTTTAATTTAATTTTTGAGTGCTTTAAAAAAATGCTCAATTATTACACTTATAGCCATTAGAGTATAGATAGCAATGCTCCCTCCTTTAGCTTAACTTGATTCAATCTGCAAAGCAAGCAAGAGGTAACAGCATTTGAGAATATAATTTTAAAAATACAACCACCTTAAAGAGCCATATTCTAAAAGGCCACAGGGTGGAGATAGTGTTCCAAGAGAATTTTTTTTCCCTCTAAAAATGAAACAGGATACCTCGTACTTTCCAGAGCAGAAAGTCAAAGTTTTTTTCTCACTAAGAAATGAGGAAAATAAAGTATTTCAAGCATAAACTTTCAATAACCATTAAAATACTTTGTATATAAAATTATATACAATGTAAAATAAAACTGTACGTAATGTTGTTATTGCACATAACGTCAGGTTTGGAAAGAATCAAAGGATCATAGATTCAGAATTAGAAGAGACATTAACAGCTCTCAAGCTTAGGCCCTCTTTTCACAGATGAGGAAACGAGAGCATAGGGAAGGGCGAAGAGATTTCCCCCCCCCCCCGATCCCCGCCCCGGACCAGGGTTACACAGCCAGTGTCAGAGCCAGGACTCGAAATTCCGAGCATGTCAAGTCCAATACACCCCTGAACAAAAATCCTCTCTGCCAAGGACCTCCCCGGTGGCCCCCCACTCGTGCTTCCTCTTAGAGGCCTCCAGAAGGCAGGGTCCTGCTGCTCCTCCCACTTCTCAAGGGCTTGCTGTCACTGTTACAAAGCTTATCCTCACGTCAAGTCCAACTTGGGATCCCTCTTCCATGTGAAAGCTCTTCAAACACTGGGAGACAGAGAGCTCTCTGCTCCACATCAAGCACACTAGCTCCATGAGCAGAAGGTCAAGCCCCTTCACCACCCTGCATGCCATTCTGTGGATGCTCTCCAGCTTTTCAGTATCTTTCAAAAATTTAAAATTTAAAATTTTAATTTTTTAAAAATATTTTCACTATTTTTCCTTTTAGAAGCAAGACTGTATTATCTGATGTAGTTACTGAACAGAGCTCTAGGTTCCATTTTTAATGTAAAAAGCAGACGGGAGGAGCAATGATGTCTCTCTAAAAATTAAAAGAAAAAAACACAATAGATACAAAGAAATCAATTTCAGGTGGGTGCTGGTTTTGCTTTCGTTTTTTTTTTAAATCCATGTGGCTGGTGACTGATTTTTTTTCTTTTAAGGACCAGTGGCTTTTGTTGACAAAAAAAAAAGTACTTCACTCCTGTACTAAAATTTAATTAAAAAAAAAATTGGAATAGAAATCCATTAGATCTGAGTACTGCATCCTTACTAATGCTGATTGGCTATGTTTTTTCTCCTGATTAGTCTGAGCAGCAAAATTCTATGTACTGATACAAAGTTTTCTGCTACCCACAAAGCTGGATTAAGACAGGCTGGCACACATACCACTTTTTTTAAAAAACATACTGCCAATGTATATAGTCAAATTCATCCTGATATTCTGGTCTCCACATTGATGCTGCTTACAAATCCCACACACCTCACCACGTATGCTTTTTGTCAATGTCTTCCCATAAATGCACTATAAAAGATCCACACAGCTCACTGCAGATCTTCTGACTCTTTTATGAAATTTAAATTATTTTTCAGTTTAAAAGTGAATTTTGGAGCACTGTGAGGTATAAAATGGATAATTTTGATTACATTAAATTAGAAAGTTTCTGTACAAATAAAACCAATGTAACCAAGATTAGAAGGCAAACAGAAAACTGCGAGAATATTTTTATAGATAGTTTCTCAGCTAAAGGTCTCATAGCTCAAGTATACAAAGAACTTTGTCAAATTTATAAGAATACGAATCATTCCCCAACTGATAAGTGGTCAAAGGATATGAACAGGCAGTTTGAAGAAATCAAAACTATATACAGTCATATCAACCAATGCTTTAAATCACTATTGATTAAAGAAATGCAAATTAAAATCACTTTTAGGCATTGTCTTATACCTATAAGATTGGCTAAAATAATAGAAGGGAAAAACGACAAATGTTAGAGGGGATGTGGAAAAATTGGGACACTAATTCACTGTTGGTGGAACTGTAAACTGATCCAACTATTTTGGAGAGCAATCTGCAATTATACCCAAAGAGTTATAAAGCTGTGTATACCCTCTGACCCAGCAATACCACTGTTAGGTCTGTTTCCCAAGGAGATTAGGGGGAAAGGAAAAAAAAAACCAGTTTTATGTTCTAAAACATTGATAGCAGCTCTCTTTGTTAGCAAAGAACTGGAAACTGGGAGATGTCCATCAATTGGGGAATGGAGGAATAAGTTGTGGTATATGATTGTGATAGAATACTGTGTGCTGTAAGAAATGATGAGCTGGCTGATTTTAGAAAAACATGGAAAGACTTGCATGAAATAATGAAGAGCAAAATGTGCAAAACCAAGAAAACATTGCACACAGTAGTAATAACATTGTTCTAAGAACAACTTTAAATAACTAAGTTATTTTGCATATTACAAATACTCAAATCAACTACAAAGGGCCTCTAAAGCAAGATGCTATTCACATGTAGAGAAATGTTAAACAGAAGTATGTATAGTATGATTTTGTGTCTGTCTGTCTAAGGATAGGCAGAGGGCAGGGAGGGGGAGGAGAAAAAAAGTACACAGTAGAGAACAAAGAATATTTAGAAGGAAGCACAGAAAAATTTGATAAAGACAAAAAATGATGTGTAGTATTTATTAAATAGTTTTTCAAAAAAAGTAAACTGTGAAATGGAAATTCATGGTTTTATACTGAATCTTCTGTTGTGCTGTGTACATGGGAATGTTCTTTTTTTGTCTTTAAGTTCAAAATGGTTTAAAAAAAGAAAAAAGTGGATTCTGAGCAGTAAAGAATCAGGCAGAAATGGGTGTGTTAAAGTTAAGCTCTAAGAACTTTTTAAAAAAGGCTATTTTGTCACAATGTAAAAGCAACCTTTTACTTTTTTTACACAGTAAGGAATTCACCAATATCCTTTCAGAGAACAGCCATAAACAATTAAATAAAATGAGATCTAGGGTTTTTTTTATACTACACAAATGTGATTTAATATCTCACTCAAGTTTTTAGGCATACATCACTTAAATATTTTGCAGGAAGTCTGAAGGAAAACTATGGCCAAGCCATGAAAAAATGCCCTATAAGGACAAACAGGACAAAGATATACCTAGAAAGATCAGTCAACAACACTTTGTCTAGAGGTAAAACAGGCTGGTTAATTAAAATCTCATTTATCTATCAATGCATCCAAAACTACCTTGAACAGGCTCCGGGTCGAAGGTTGGGACTGGAATTTCCGGTAGAGCTAGCTGTTCATTCATAAATTCCATGCTGGGAGCTGCAGCCATCATTGGGTAGTACGGAAACTGGTAAAATGCTTGAATTTGCTCAAAAGAATATCTTAAAAAAAGAAAAAGTGAATAAGAGAACATATTTTCATTATGATATTCTAAACTACTTTATTAAGTAAGAAGTTATAACAAGACTGTAGCATGCTATTTTGTAACCAGAATTTATATCTTTGTTTCAATGAGAATATTTAAGGGCTATGGAGAGGGTCTTCTAGAAATGTAACAGAATTCCATAGCTGGAAAGACCCCCAAAATTAACAAGGGCCACATGCCTTCAAAGAAAGATGTGTTTACAGTTCAAGGCAGATCTGACTGGCTACCACAGCATTAAAGACGACTGCAGGGGCAGCTAAGTGGCGCAATGCATAGAACATGGGTCCTGGAATCAGGAGGACCTGAGTTCAAAGGTGGCCTCAGACACTTGCCACAAGCTAGGCAAGTCACTTGACCCCAACTGCCCTTAAAAAAAAAAGTCTATATCTTCTCTTCAATAATATTCAATCTGTTTTGATATTTAATCATACCAGCAGAAAAAAATGTTCTGATAAGTGATATAACACCGTTATAGGTTATGATAAAATCACTTTAAGTCTCTGTTCAAGCATTTAATTTTTTTTTCCAGTACATTCTATACAAGTGATTAAAAGCCCTGTAAAAGGGATTAAAAGTTAAAAAATAAAGGAACTATAAAGAACTGCTGCTAGCTCTCCTAGGCTTAGCTGTTCAGCTGTGCGGTGATAACAATGCACCTAAACTTCAGAGCCAACTTTCTAGTGGCTAACAGACCTCTGAAGGTTGAAATCTGAAAAAAATAAGACTGCCAGTGATGTTTATTAAATACAATAAATATAAAATACATTTTATATTTTATAAAATAAAATATAAAATAAATATGAAACAAATAAAAAATAGATGCTTATTAACAAGAGCTGTTTAAAATCCATTTATAACCATTGAGGGTAATAACAGAAAAGGAATGACCACTCTCCCACAAAACATCCCATTTTACTCTCAGAGGTTACCAGCACAGGTAACCCACTTAGGTTAGTGCCCCCATTTAGGACAACCTGGAAAATGAAAACTCCAACTTAAGAATGATTTAACTAAGAAGTAATTATTTGTGTAATTAAATTATCATTAATTTTACAAAAGAATTCCCTTTGAGGTTCTTTCAGCTGAGGTCTTCCTAAAGTTCACTTAACTATTTGCATGACATTAAACAAAAAGGCTGGGTTCAAGAAACTTAAAGATAAAATTTTAAATACTACTGTTAATTTTCCCCATATTTCTCTTCTTTTATTTTACATATATTTTATTCAGGCCTTTTTGTCTTTATCAGTTATCTGATTCTCACCTCCAGACCAAACCCTAACTTGTGACAAAGAAAACACATTCAAAAATGACTTCATCTGACAATGAATACAACACCCCCCTCCCACCTCTCTGACACGAATCATTACCTTCTCTCTGGGACTATGACCGGTTGTTCAATTAGTTATTATAATACAATTTATAATATCAAAAACTATATTTTCATATATCCCTTTGTAGATGGTTCAATATAAGCACTGTGTACAGTCTTCACTTGGAGGAAATAAGAGGATCCTACTGTTAACTGAACTTTAATAATTAATAACAAACAGAAAGCATTGCTGACAGTACTGATAGCCACACAATGCTAAGAGATCTGGAGAGAGACCCTAGCATATTAGCTGGAGACGCTATAAAAAGATTTATGGATCTCTTACAGGTATGGGTAAGAGATGTATTCTTAACCAAATAAGAGACAGAGGCAATCACAAAAGATAAAACTCTGATTAACTTTGATTAGTTGAAACTGAAAAGCTTCTGCACAGACATTAACGCATGTATAAGAAGAAGGAAAGTGGTTGAATGGGGAAAAATTCCTTTTATCAAATCTCTCTGATAAGGGCTTAGTATCTAAGACAGAAAAATAACTAACACATGAATATAAAAAGTTTAATATCCATTCCCCAGTAGATAAATGGGCAAAGGATATGACCAAACAGTTCTCAAAAGAACTACAAGGTATTCACAACCACATGAAAGAATACTCCAAATTGCCAATAAGAAGAGAAATGCAAACCAAAACAACCCTGAGGTTTTACCTCATACTTTGAAAACTGGCAAAGACAAAAAATGGGAGGAGCCAAATGTCAGACAGGTTGTGGGAAGAGCCAAATGTCGGACAGGTTGTGGGAAGAAAGGCACACTAATACATTGTTGGTGGAGCTGTGAAATGGTACAGCCATTTTAGAAAGCAATTTGGAATTATGCAAATTGGAACATGTGCAAATAAAATGACTAAAATGCCCATACCTTTTAAACTCCACTAAGTGAGCTTATACCTTAAGAAAACCACTGATAAGAAAAAGGAGATAGCTATAGTGATGTAAGAAACAGAAAATTAAAATGATAAGTAATAATAATAAAAAAACTTATTTGAAAAAAGATTTATGGTAGGACAGATGAAGGTCATGCAGGATGAGTATATGTACTGCAGGAGAAAATGAGGATGAAGATGGTTTCTGATCAACACTGTTACATCAGGTGAGGATCGAGTATGTCATTACTGCCAAACGGTTCTGGCATGGGATCCCCAGTACACCCAATCCAGGACATCTGACACTCAACTACAGGCACTCAAACTTCTGTGGCTTTGAGGTTTATCGAGCCTCTCCTCACAACACAGCAGCACAACTGTATACCCCTGGTTTGCAGGCACGACTGATGGGTCAGGGAAAAGTGCCTTGTCCAGGGCAAACCGCTCTCAAAGACTAGAGGTGGGATTTGAACTCAGACAATCTCACTCTTAACGGGCTTCCCACCTCACTACTGCCTTCCACATTCATCCTCCATCTTGCTGTTTCAGCCTGGGTCAACGGAAACAGTGTCCCAAAGTCTTAGTGTTGTTCTTTTCTTTTCTTTTCATTTTTTTTTTATTAAAAGCTTTAAGGACACCCAGTGTTCAGTCCTTTCCAGATCAGTCAATAAGCATTTATTAAAGGCCCAGGTACTGTATTAAGTGCTAGGGGATATAAAGAAAGGCAAAAGCTAGTCCCTGCCCTCCAGGAGCTCACAATCTAACAGGGGAGACAAGTAAACGAATACGTACAAACAGGATATATACAGGATAAATAGTTAATAACACACAGAGGAAAGGCCCTAGAATTAAGAGCGAGTGGGAACAGCCTCCTATAGAAGGTGAGGATGTGGCACTGGGATTTTAAGGGGTCAGAGAAGCTAGGAGGCAGAGATGAGGAGGAGAACATTTAATGCAGGAGGAACAGCCAGGGAAAATGCCAGGAGCCAAGAGATAGAGTCCAGGGAACTGAAAGAGACCACCCGTCAAATGGATCAAAGAATACAGAGAAGTATAGGGAGTTAGTACCTCCCCCTCCCACCCCATTGCTCTCTACGACAGCAGGCGCCTAGATCAGAGTTGGGCCAGCTAGGTGATGAAGTGCATAGAGTGTTAGGCCTGGAGTCAAGAACACCCGGGTTCAAATCCAGTCTTACTTACTTACTTACTAGCTGTGGGATCCTGGGCAAGTCACTTCACTCTGTCTGCCTCGTTTCCTCATCTATGAAATGAGCTGGAGAAGGAAATGGCAAAGCACTCCAGTATCTTTGCCAAGAAAACCCCACGGGGTCCCAAAGAGGTGGAGGTGACTCAGAAGACCAGGGTTCTCCTGTATCTGTTCATCTACTTACAGATATAATACCACCACAAATTAACCCTTGGACAGGCAGGTGGTACTGTAAATAAGGCTCCAGCCTCTAGTCAGACTTGGGTTCAATTCAATCTCAAGACAGTAATGGTGGCAGCCCCTGGAGGAGTCTAAACAGTCTCAGGCAACAGTCTAAAGCCTCTTACACTGAAGATAAGGAGGCCTGACCGACTGACAATAAAGTCACAGGTCCCTTCTAATCTCTACCAGGAAAGGCTATCTATTATGGAGGCTTTAACCTTTGCAAGGTACTTTTCACTCAAGGTGTTCTAAAATTCTTAATAGAGTTTTAAGTTATTTAGGCCTTAAACAATTAAAGCTTAAAGCAGCACGAAGGCCTTTGGAACAACCATAATTTGATTTCTCACAACACCCAGTAAAGTAGGTGTTATTATCATTCCTATTTGAAAAAAATCAAGAAACTCAATCGGGAGAGGTAAGTACCTTGAAGACAAGGGCTGCTTTAGGTCAATAATCATTTTTAAGCTTCAATCAAATCCAAAAAGCTTCTTGTTTAGTCTTAGCCCACTCTTCATGTCTCTGTGGAGCCTCCTGTCCATGGAATTTTCTGGGCAAGGATACTGGAGTGGTTTGCCATTTCCTTCTCCAGTGGGTCAAGGCAAACAGAGGTTAAGTGACATGCCCAGGGTCACACAGCTAGCATCCGAAGCTGCTCCTGAACTCAAGTCTTCCTGACTCCAGGCCCACTGAACCACCTAGCTGCCTCCAATTAAAATTTTAAGGCTTAAGTTAAACTTAGAAGCTTAAATTAAATTTAAAAGCTTAAGTTAAATCAAATGTAAAAGCTTAGGTTAAATTGACTGTAAAAGCTAAAGTGAAATATAAAAGCTTAAGCTAAATTAAATTTAAAAGCTTAATTTAATTTAGAAGCTTAAATCTATTAAAAAAAAAAAACTACGTACCAGGCACTGTGCTAAGAGCTGGAGACACAAAGAAACGCCCAACTCCTCCCTGCCCTCAAAGAGCTTGGAGTCTAATGGGGGAGACAACATGCACACATTAGAGGCTCGAGCTGGGGAAACTGAGCAGGATCAGCTGAGGGGAACGGGCAAAGGCTTCTTGGACGAGTTTTATTCCATCTCCGCATCCTCCAGCACCTAACAGGAGGCTGACACCTAGGAGGTGCTTTAATAAAAGCTGGCCACAAAAAAAAAAGGAGCGGGGGGGGGGGGGGGGGGGGGGTTGGGGGGGGAGGGGGATCAGGCTCCAACAGGTAGGTTGACACCTAGTAGGTGCTTTAATAAAAGCTGGCCCACCAAAAAAAAAAAGGAGAGGAGAGGGGGTGGGGATGTGTGTGTGTGTGTGTGTGTGGTGGGGAATCAGACTCCAACAGGTAGGCTGACATCTAGTAAGTGCTTTAATAAAAGCTGGCTCCCCCCCAAAAAAGGAGAGGGGGTGGGGACGTGAGGGGGGAGGGGGATCAGACTCCAACAGGTAGGTTGACACCTAGTAGGTGCTTTAATAAAAGCTGTCCCACCAAAAAAAAAAAAGTAGAGGAGAGGGGGTGGGGATGTGTGTGTGTGTGTGTGGTGGGGAATCAGACTCCAACAGGTAGGTTGATGCCTAGTAAGTGCTTTAATAAAAGCTGGCAAAAAAAAAAAAGAGAGAAGGGGGTGGGGATGTGCGGGGGAGGGGGATCAGACTCCAACAGGTAGGTTGACACCTAGTAGGTGCTTTAATAAAAGCTGGCTAAAGAGCGGAAGGTAAAAAAAAAAAAGCGGGGGTGGGGATCAGACGCCAACGTTCCATGGGGGAAGGGCCAGGCGACTGCGCACGCGCGCGGCCTCCGCCTTTGTACCAGGATGAGGGGCATTTAAAGACCGTCTCCTGCGCATGCGCCCATGGGAGGGGGGCCGGATCGGGGGGGGGAGGATGGGGGCAGTAGCCCTCCCCTCGCCAAGCCCCGAGACGTACCTGCTCAGGTCCTCGAATTCCATTTCCCGCCGCCCTTCCAGCCAGCTGTTCCCTTTCTTAACCAACGAGCTGCCGATTCCCTACCGAGGCGGAGGGCACCGTCACGGGCCGGGCCGGACAGGTAGATGGATGGATGGCTGGAAGGAGACGACAGGCTCAAGACAGAACCCAGAGCTTCTACTCCGCCTCCGAGAACGCCCCACCCCCTCCCTCTCGCCGCTCCCCTCTGCCACCGTCAAACTCTCCACTCCTTCCTTTCGGCAACCGGCAGCCAATCCGCTAGCAGCTTGCGTACACGTGGTGCGAGGAGCCGACCAATCGGCTTCCTTCTGGGATGGCCGGCCCAGTAGCTTTACCTCAAGGGCTTTCGGGATGGAGAAAAAGGGAAGGGGGGAGGGAGGAGGATGGGCGTGACGTCAGCGTCTCTCAGCATCTCTGCACTGGACCTGTTTGCCCAAGCTGTGGGAAATCCTAGCAGAACATGGAATACGCAGGCTGCACAAACTGGAGTATTTGGAGCTGCTGGGATCATGCGGTCATATAATCCAAAGTATTAAAGCTAAACCTCAAATTTACCAATGCCAGATTAAAAATAATGATTAGGATTTATATAGTGTTAGATGGGACAGTGTAAAGATTGTACATTCACACTGGACCTGGAATCGAGAAAATCAGAACAGGCTTCTGACACTTAATAGCTGATGACTCTCTTAATCTTTGCCTCGGTTTACTCGTCTATAAAACGGACATGAAAAATAACACATACATCTCAGGGTTATGAGAATAGAATGAGATAATATTTGTAAATCGTACTAAGCACTATATACTGAAAATGCCAGCTATAAGGAAAGAAACTGAGGCCCCCAAAAGATAATTCATAGGAACAGAGGGCTGGAAGGGTCATTAAAGAGGATATCTAATCGAAGATGGTCATTTTACAATTGAGGAGACTGAGGACCAGAAAGGCTAAATAATTTTTTTTAAAACTTGTTAATTGATGCAATTGTCAGTGATATTTGAAAGGTCCTGGGGAAAGGAGAAGTTGCCATAGGCGTGGCATCCAGAACAAGTCATACCAGCCTGAGCTATGTTCTTTTTGACAGGTTACAAAACTAGCTGATCCAGAGAATGCTATGGCTATGGTTTACCTGGATTTTGGCAAAGCATTTGTTGTTGTTTTAAATTTATTTTTACCATTCATTTAAAAATTTTTAAATTCCAAATTCTGTCTCCCTCCAGCCCTTAGACCCATTAAGAAAGCAATCAATAAATCAATTACCTCTGTGGAATAATTAGTAGCATTTAATAATTTATCTTATACTATTCTTATGGAGAAGACATAGATTGGATGATAATACAATTGGATGGATTTAGAACTGTTTGAATGCCAGATTCAGAGTAGTTCCTAATGGTTCTATCTTGACTTGGCCAGAGTTCTATGCCTGCCCCTTGTGTTATTTAGCATTTATATTAATTACCTACATAAAGACATAGATGGTAGGTGCATCAGATTAGCAAATTACACAAAACAGAAAGGATAGCTAATAACAGAGTCAGAATCCAAAAGAATGTTGGCAGGCCAGAACACTGGGCTGAATCTCATAAGAGGGAATTCCATAGGGATAAATTAAGGCAAAAAATCAACTTCATAAATACAGGATAGATACAGTTAGGAAGGAGGTTGGGTTTTTTTTGTTTGTTTTGTGTTGGTGAGGCATTTGGAGTTAAGTGACTTGCCCAGGGTCTCACAGCTAGTGAGTGTTATGTGTCTGAGGCTGGAGGGCTGGTGCTCTATCCACTTCACCACCTTGCTGCTCCCACCCCCCCTTTTTTTTTTTTCACCAGCTGAGGGTTCTAGTGGATTGTACATTCAATAAGGTGTGGCAGCCAAAAAAAGGTCTATTCCAGGAATAAGAAGGTAATAATCACTCTGTACTCTGCCTTGGAGTACCCTGCCACCTCTGGAGTACTGCGCATAGTTGTGACAATAAAAATAATAACAGCATTTATATAGCCGTTGGCACCGTACTTCACTTGATCTTCACAACAACCCTCCTGGGAGTTAGGTGCTCTTAAATCCCCATTTTATAAATGAGGAAACTGAGGCTGAAAGAAGTTAAGTAATGTGTCCAAGGTCACACAGCCAGGATGTGTTTGATGTAAGATTTGCACTCAGGTTTTCTCCAAATTCAGCATTTTATCACATAATTTTGCATGTCTAGGTTATATGTGTAATCATGGATTTGTCTAAATATAGCTTCAAGGGAAGCATGAATAGGTATCTCTAGAGTGTCTTTCCCCATCCTATTCAAAAGGAGACTTTGATTCCTGCCAAGAAGGGAAGCAGGAGATTGGTTGGAGCCAGAGGCTGGCCACTTTATTGTCCTCAGACAAAGAATAATACTGGGCTAGAATAATATATATGTCTCTTCTCCATCTAAATATTGTTAGTCAAGGGAAAATAATGTTCATGTTCAAGCTGAACTCATCACCCTTCCATAACTGGGAAGGAGTGTCCCAAGCTATATATCCAAAGCTTGACTCCCTTCCAATCAAATGCCAATTTCCAAAGATCACATGTAGCAAGTAGCAAGGAAACCCATTTATCCAAGCCAGCAGCAAACAAAAATCATAAAATTTTTGCAGATGAGAATACAGCTAACAATACATAGAGTGAATGAGCCATCCCACTGGAGATGAGATAACTTAGTTCAACCAAAATATAGAGTCACTAATATTACCCAAGGAGATTTTCCCAAAAAGTCTCTAGCATGACAAGTTGGAGATAGGACATCATAATTGAAAAGCCAGCTTCTGTACATGTTGGCTTCTTCCGAGGGTCTTTCTCTTTCTTCAGGAACCTGAAGAGAGTGTGGAATCACATATCTCCTATCTCAAAGCTGGAAGCCAGAAGACCAGGATTTTTCTTCTCCCAAGGTCTCAGGAATTCTGCTCCTGACTGGTGCATGCATGGAGCTCTGAATAATCAATCTGCACCAGTTACAAGAGTCTTGATCGAATTGGGTTTGAGCTGTGGGTGACCACAGTTTAAGGATATCGATAAACCAGAAAGCGACTAGAAATGGGCAATCAGGATTGTGAAGGGCCTTGCTGGTGGATAGACCTCAGACAAGGATCAGTTGAAGGAATTGGGGGATATTTAGCCGGAGGAGATGCCTCGGGGCGGCAGTTTTAGCTGTCTTTAAGGATCTGAATGGCTGTCATGTAGCAGAGCAATGAACTATGGGTAGGAGTTGCAAAAAAAAATATGCAATTTTAGGTTTGATATGCGCAGAAGGACCTCCTGAAAAATGAGAGCTGTCCAAAATTGTAATGATGGCCTTGAGAGGTTCACCCTCACTGAGGGTCTTTAAAAAGAGATGGGTAACTTGTGTTTAAAGATATCTGGAGTCAGGAAGACCTCAGTACAAAACGTGGAGACCCTGGACAAGTCACTTAACCCCGTCTGCCTCAGTTTACTCATTCGTCCAAAGAAACAGCAAACTACTCCGGTACTTTGCCAAGAGAACCCCATACCGGGTCACAAGGAGTCCGGCACAACTGAAAAAGACTGAACAACAGCTCCAGGCGGAGGCGGCGTGGCCCGCACGGCCGAACCCCTTCTCATTCTCCAAAGCAGCCTCCGATCCTGCGGAGGTTTTTCAGAGGGGGCGTGGCCCACGTGTACGCCAATCCGGGGCGGAAGCGGAAGCAGCAGCCGCGAGCCCCGCCCCTGACTGCGCCCCTAGAGCCGCCCTTGGGCCCCTTGGGAACTGTGGCTTGGGGCAGAACTCTGGCGGCCCTGCTACGCCGCCTAGGGACCGGGCGCGCCGCGGGGCTGACTTCTGGTTGCTGCGCGCGCAGCCTCGGCCCCTCCTGCTCGGGCTCGCACTCGCCGCAGCCAGTGGCCCAGCGAAGGTGCGCGCGCAGCCTTAGACCCTCCGGCGCAGACTGACTCCTCGGGGGTGCGCGCGCAACTCTGGCGCTCCCGTCCGGACTGACTCCTCCGGGGTGCGCGCGCAGCCCAGAACCTTCCTGCCCGGGCTCGCGCGAGCTGCACCCAGGGGCTCCCCGGGGTGCGCGCGCCGCCGCCCGGGCTCCAGCTTGGGCTGCAGCCAGTCTCGAGGTTCTGCCTGTGAGTTGCGGTTTAAACTAGAGCACGTGTTGCAGACCGCCAGGCCCCGGAAGGCTCTGCACTGAGCTGACCTTGACCTTCCGGCCCGGCCCCCCAGGAGCTGCGTTCCAAAAGCCGGGTCTTTCAAGCAAGCATCCATTGCTTAGCGCTGGGATTAACACTTAGTAGGTTCTTAGTGCCCTGTTATCAATTGATCAGTCGATTAAAAGTGGATGCGTAGCCAGAACCCCCGTTGCGGGGGGGGGGGTGCTGCCCAGCTTGCGCCTTAGTTACTGTCTGTTGACTTTGCAGGACCCAGCCCCGCCCCGAGCTCGACATGCCTGCGGGCGTGCCGTGGCCCACGTACCTGAAAATGGTGGCGGCCAGCATGGCGGCCATGCTGGCGGGGGCAGAAGTGGTGCACAGGCACTACCGACCCGATCTGGTGAGTGAGGGTGGGCGGCTGTCTTGTTCTCTTCGTGTTTCAATCAACTAACATTTATTTAGCGCTTTCCAAGCCCTTGGTGCTAAGACAAGGTCATATAGAAAAGGCTCCCTGTCTGTCCTTTATTAAGCACCTACTATGTGCCAGGCACTGGGGATACAAAAAGAGGCAAAAGACAGCCCCTGCCCTCAAGGAGCTCACAGTCTAATGAGGGACTCACCCATCAATCAGCAGACATTTGGGGGGGGATAGAGAAATTACCAGGGGGCCCCCAACACACACCCTTAGATCATCAAGAACACGGACCTTGGAGAATTGCCTTGGGCATCGGGAGGTCAAGTGACTTGCCCAGCCTTCACCCAGGTCTAACTGGCTCCAAGGTCCCCTCCTTGCTCTGCCAAGCGACGCTTAAATGTTTGTAGATGAGGTAGTATATGTAATACATGTCAGGTGTTTTGCACGTTTTAAAGGGCTCTGTGAAGTTACCTGTACCCACTGGATTTGGATGCTGGCTCTGGCTGCTGCCTTGTCATTGTAGTTTGAGGCACAGTAGTGATGTATGTGATTTCTTTTCAGACTGTACCTGAAGTCCCCCCAAAACGTGGTGAACTCAAGACAGAGCTTCTGGGGCTGAAAACCAGAGAAGAGCGAGATCAGATTTCTCATCAGGAGTGATCTCCACGGGCAGCATTTGACGCAGAGACTTTCACTGTGTTTTTATACATGCGGACAGTCATTTTCCTTACGCTCGGGGTTCTCCATGAACATTAGTAAATTCAGCTGTATTTGTGGTATGACTTGTGTGACCTGAGAACTATTTGAATGAACTCTCCTCAGCCTTTGCAATGTACTTTGGAAGCTATTTAAGTTGGTTCTGGATATAATGTAAATTACACGTAAAATATTTTGGAATTAAAACTTTTGTGTTGACTTCTCAGTAGTTGACTCTGTAAAATTTTCTTTTTTTGATCATGTACTTAACATTTCAACATAACAAAGAAAAAAAGGGGAATGTGTATATATATGTATGTGTGTGTGTATGTATATATATATATATATATATATATATATATGGAGAAAGAATATGTTATTTAATCTCTCAGCATCAGTTTCTTGATCTGTAAAATGGAGATTACAGTAGCATATACCACTGGGTTATTGTATCAAGTGATATAACATGGAAAGCACTACATAAATTATTATATCCGTGCAGCAGTATGGTCATAATCTCATTGATGTGGTACTCCCTTCACTGGTGCAGATTGCAACCCATCACCATTCAGTCTCTTCTCTGGTTCATTCATTGCCCTTGTCTTTTAATGGGTCCTCTGTAGAGAATTTGTACAGTTCATGGGAGATCTTCCGGCTCTTTCAGTATTTCCTGGATAGCAGGGCACTGCCCAAGTAGGTAGCCACCCCTAATCCTTGAATCAGCCTGTTAAAATAGGCTGAAGTCAGATTCTAAAAAGCTCAGGCTGCCAAACAGGAGTTTGTATTTCATCTTGTTAGCAACGGGAAGGCATTGAAGTTTCTGGAGCACGGCAGTGGCGCGGTCAGACCTGGGCCTTAGAAAGCTCACTTTGGCAGCTGCATGGAAGATAGACTGGAGTGGGAAGAGAATGAATGGAGTCCAGACCGGGAGGAGGCAGTTTCAATAGTCTAGGTGACAGATGAAAGCTCTGGTGTGAGGAGGCTGGTGAGGAGATAGAGTGGACGGGGCTTTTGCAAACAATTTAAAAAGCCATAGATGAATTGGAGATAATCAGCAGAAAGCACTAGAATTAAAGGTTGTTGGGCCACTAGGTGGCGCCATAATACACAGAGCCCTAGGCCTGAGTTCAAATGTGACCTCAGACACTTACTGTCTGTATAACCCTGGGCAAATCACTTAACGCCGTTTGCCTCAGTTTCCTCATCTGTAAAATGAGCCAGAGAAGGAAATGGCAAACTACTCCAGTATCTTTGCCAAGAAAACCTCAAATGGCATTAGAAGAGTGGGACACAACTGAAAATAACTGAGCAGCAATAGACAAAGCTTTTTGTAAAAGGCAGGGTTTTAGTCGGGACTTTGAGGAAGGCAGGAGGCAAAGATGAAGAGGGAGAGGGGGGCAGCCAGAGAAAATGCCTGGAGCCTGCAGATGGAGCGTCTTGTTTGAGGAGTGGCCAGGAGGCCAGTATTGCTGTCAAAGAGAAGGTGTAAGGCAGTAACGTGGGAGAAAATGGGAAAGGGAGGAGTGGCTCTATCATGAAGGGCTTTGAATGCCCCAAAGAGAATTTTGTACGTGATCCTGGAGGCAACAGGGAGATACTGGAGTGTATCGAGTATGGGGCTGACACGATTGGACCTTTGCTTTGGAACACTGGATTCTAGATTCAGGCGGGTTCAGCATCAGCACCGGGGAGTCGGGGATCTCCAGAAGGCTACCTTGTTCAGAAATGTCTCAGGGCCATATTCTACTGAGGAGAAATTCTCTTGGGTTAAGCAGCTGCTATTTAAAAATTCCCCTCTGGTGAATTCCTTTAATTAGACAATTAGAAAAATCCCTGGGTCACAGGGGAAGTGGCTAGTGTGAGAAGCCAGGCCTTTAGTGGACTGTGGGCTCAGGCAGTCCACTCTTGTGATGGCACAGCCAAAAAAGCTGTCATCTTCTTGCTCTCGGGTGTCATAGAAATAGAACATTCTGAATAATTCGCCCGTGTCTTAGAGATTCCCTGGTCAGGTCTCCTCTGGAGGATGTTGCTTAGTTCTAAGGTCCTGTGTTTTAGGAGAGGCAGATGGACACAAGGATGAAGAAGAGGGCAAAATCATGCCCAGATGCTGCAGAAAGAGTGATGGAATTGGCAGCAGAATATCTATATTATGTTCAAACCCTTGCTCCAATTACTGTGGGACCTTGTGATTCTCTGGGCCCCAGTTTCCCTGTTTGTAAAATGAAGCGTCAGACTGGATGACTTTGAAAGACCTTTCTGACTCTAGAATCATGATCTAGGGAACTTGAGATATTTCTCGGGGAACTCTTATGGGGAGATGGGGGAGTTGTCTTCAGGTATTTGAAGAGTTATCCTGTGAAAGGGTGATGGTAAGACTTTGTTCAGAACTAAGGTGGAATTAGAGAAGAAAATTTTGGCTCAAGCTTAGAGTTAACTTATTAAACTAGAAAGTTGTCCCCAAGTGGAATGACTTAGCTGAGTTTCTTGTCACTGGGAATCATACAAGTGCAAGCTTGGTGACCACTCATTGCATGATGCTTCAGGTAGGGGGAGAGGAGATGGAGCATAGACCTGGAGCAGGAGGGCACCTCGGAGGTCCATTAGACCAACCTTTTTATTTTACAGATGAAGAGAGCGAGGGTCAGAGTGATTAGAAGTAATCTGCCCAAAGTCACACAGGACAGTCCTAAGAAATCAAGAGAAGGATGATAGATCATAGAAGGGGCCTCAGAGGGACCTCTGACCCAATCCCTTTATTTCACACATAAAGAAACTGAGGGTCTGAGAGCAGAACGTCCCCAAAGTCACCCAGGTAGAAAGTATCAGAGGGAGGCTTTGAACTCAGGTCCAGGGCTCTCCTCTCTACTAGACTGTCTCCACATGGCTTCTATGAAAATTTCTTTAGAATTCTGATTCTTGGTTAGGGGTGCAACTGAAAAGCATTTTTACTTATGATATTAGAGCTAATTTAAAACATAACAGACCTTAGCTATTGTTTTGTTTGTTTCCAGTCTACTTCTGACCCATTATTGTTGTTATGAATAATTGTATTGGTAGATAAAATCTGTAAGAGAGCGTTTTTTCCACTGATGTCCTACTTACAGGCTCCCGACGGCTCTCCCTGTGAAGGGAACATTCTGGCAAGCCTTCCTCATTGAATTGGAGATACTTCGAATACAGGCCCAGGTGCAGAGGGACGATGTAGTGGTCCTCTGAGGCTCTGTAGAGTTGGCCACAGAGGGAGGATTTTTTTTTTCTGGGACAGCAACTCTTAAGGAACATGTTCCCTAAGTCGTAGGGGGGCTGCTGGGGCAAGGGAGTGAGGGAGAGGAGGAGGGGGTAGGGGTGGGGTCTTAGAACCTGTGTTGATAGATGGACTAACCTACTTTGACTTGTCATTCTTGAAGTAGTAAAAGCCCATGGACGTCTTATGGTACAAGGGATATAGTGATCTTTCTGGAGTCAGAAGACCTGGGGTCACCTTCTGGCTCTGACATTTGCTATTTGTGAGATCCTGGTCAAGTCCCTCAGTCTCCCTCTCGGTTAAAGGAAGGAATTGTACTAGATGGCCTTTGGGGTGCCTTTTAGCTGTAAACCTAGGAACCTATAAGTCACTTTATGTCCCTAGGCCTTGTTTCCACATCTGTAAAATGGGGATAACAGTACCCACCTTCCAAGGTTGTTATAAGGATCAAATGAGATATTTGTGAAGAGCTTAGCACAGTACCTGAAACATAGATTTGAATCCAAAGGGCCGCACTTGAAGACCTCGAGGTCTTCAGGTTCTCCACCCCTGCCATATATAAATATTGTTGCTGCAGATATTATGTAAATGCATATTTTATTATATTATATATAATCATACATAATACATATTACATATAATTTAATATATTAATGTATTATTATATATATCTCTTCCCCCACAGATCTGAACCAAAATAAGATTCATCCCAATTGGTACAATCGTTACTGTTGGTAATAGCATAATACAAGTATGGGATCTTAGAACTCAGTATCATTCAATAAGCACTTATTAAGTGCCTGCTGTATACCAGACACTGTGCTAAGTGATGGGATACAAAGAAGCAAAAACCAGTCCCTTGAGGAGCTTCCATTCCACTGGAGAAGACCACATGTGCAGATATCAGATACATAAAGTCCACCCTAGAGCTAGAAGGGATGTTAGATATCGTCTACCTTTTCATTTTACAAATGAGGAAACTGAGTCTAGGGAGGTTAAATGATTTGTCCAGGGTCACAAAGAGGAATTCAAACTTTGGTTTTTTCCTCACTTCCAAAACAGCACTCTATCTAGTACATGCAGCAGCCAAGTGGTGCCATAGTGCACAGACTGCCGGGCCTTGAGTCAGGAAGACTCATCTCTCCCAATTCAAATCCAGCCTCAGACACTTCCTAGCTGTGGGACCCTAGGCAAGTCACTTCACCTTGTTTGCCGCAGTTTCCTCATCTGTAGTATGAGCTGGAGAAGGAAATGGCAAACCACTGCAGTTATCTCTGCCAAGAACATCCCAAATGAAGAGTTGGACACGGCTGAACAAAAATCCAGTATATACAAAATAATTGTGGAAAGGAAGGCATTAGCAACTGGGGTGGGGGGAGGTTTATGGTGGTGCTAAGCTGGGGACCAGAAAAAGGACCCTTGGCAGAAGGTAGGGTTTGAGCTGCACACATCCATTAATATCATATTGACAGCTCTATTTTTGTACATCCAGGGCCTTTTCTTCTTTGATGTCTTATGAATAGGCTTAGAAGTGGTCAACATGGTCAAAAAGCGTTAACTGTATTATTTATGTACAATTTTAAAATGCTTTCCAGAATGGTCATACCTATAGATCCATCAACAGCTTATCAATGTGCCTGTTTTCCCACAGCCCTTCCAACATTTGTTTTCCGTCATTTTTGCCACTCTGGAGGGTATGATAGAATCTTAAGATTTAATTTGTATTTCCTCTTGGAACATTTTTTCATATGCCTTCAGATAGCATGGGTTTCTTCCCTTGAGAACTGCCTGATCTTATTCTTAGATCATTTATCAATTGGAGAAAAGACTCATTCTTATCAATTGAATCACCTCCTTATCTTGGAAATGAGACCTTTATCAGAGAAATTAACTGCAAAGTTTTCCCTGTTGTTTCCCCTTTAAACTTTCTGTAGATTTAATTTTTTCCGTGTTTCTCTAATTTGTTTGTGATATGGCTTTTAACATCTAGGTCATATACTCATTTGAAACCTGTCTTTTTTTTTTAAGGAGTCTAAATCTAATTTTTTCCATACTGCTGTCCAATTTTCTTGCCTGTTTTTGTCAAACTGAGGTCACTGTGTTTATCAAATACTAAAAGTAGTAGATACATATTATTTATCAAGAAAGCTAAGGCTAAAGTTGATGTATTGTTTTATCTGTGACATCTTCACCTACTTCCAAATTTTTTTCCTCTAGAAATTACCAAACTCAACATGTTTCTCTCCCAGTCAATGGAATACCTTTTTACTTGTTTCAGTTCTCTTCTAAAGAAGGACATCTTTGACTATTTTTTTTATCAAGCTTTTCTTAAATAAAGAGAATTCCCAAAAATTTAGCTGCCTTTAGAAGTGTGTAGATAATAAAAACAAATGGTATTTGGAAATTTTTTTTATTTTTGTACACATGACAAGATTTTACACCAAATAGTTAAATAGTACAAATTTACATTCATGAGGAATGTTAAAAAAAGTTTTCAACTAAAAAAACCCCAAAAACAAAAACCGGCTTCTTCCTGTGAGCCACAATCCTGACATTTTTACAGTGAGGGGGGTATAAAAAAAAAAAAAGCAAAAACAAAAACAAAAACAAAAAAACCCACAAAAAATATCCCAAGCCTCCCCAAACAGAACAATTTAAATTCACATTTTCTCTCTACACTGAATGCAGTGGATTCCAATGGTGAGAGTTACAATTCATCTTTTCCGCTTGGAGATTTCTATAAAGACAAAACACACAAAACAGTAAATTTCATATTCAGATCAGGTAACTATATAAATTATAGCTTTCCAATGTTTTAAAACATGACTCAATTTTAGTTTTCTGGACATGGTTTCAGCACGTTGACTAAAATCATACAGGAGTCATTTAACAGTACAAATATTTTTCTCCTTGGCGTAAAAATATCTCTAAAAATGTAAGAGTTTATCAGCATTATATCTATTTAAATTAAAATGGGCAGCTATAAAATGACATTTTGCAGCTTTGGGCAACAAAATTACAAATACTCTCACAGTAGGTAGGGCTACAGCAATTACAATTGTTAAAGAAATAAAGACTCCAAGCCCAAGTTCTTTCCTCGACCTCCTCTTCCAGCGTTCTGCACCAACAGCTGCCAGTTTGCTGCTTCTACCGGATCCCATCATCTCTCACACCTGTTTTCCTCTGACCAGAGCCCCCACTGTCATCTCCCTGCCCCAAGACCCCATTCCCACCTCTGCCCACGTTATTGCCCTTCAGCAGGGCCCACTAGATCACGGTTCCCTATTGCCTCCAAGGCGGCTGAGTCTCATCTCCCCTGCCACCCCCCTTTCCCACCTAGTAGTCTGGCTTCTAAGTGGCCTTCCCTCCCCTGACCCTCCTTCTCCCACCTCGGGGCCGCCTTGGGCCACACCACCTCAACAAAGCCTTTCCCTCACTCTTTCACCTTCTACAATGGAGATCCAAGCACATCCCTCCAGGCCCCCTCTACTGGTTCTAGGATCCAATATAAATCTCTTCCCCTCGGTCCCTTTCTGTCTCATCTTCACTTCCCCTCCTGCCTCCTCCCACCTGGAGTACATTCCCTCTTGGCATCCCCGGTCATCCTTCAGCCTCAGACCAAGGGTCACCTTCTTCCCACCACACACCCCCTTCTGCTTGTGTCTTTGCCCCACACACCCTGGCGCGGTCTCCCTGACGAGGGCAGGCCTCAGCCCAGAGGCGGCCCTGGACCCAAAGCCCATCTACAGAAAGGGGCTGCAGTCAAGTCTATGCTGAACAGGCAGGGCCACAGCCTGAGCTCTGGCACCAGGCCTCATACGTACTTTCTTTGTTTCTTCCTCTTCCTCTGCATCCATATCAACTTCCTCTTCATCTTCTGGTTTTGAATCTTCTGACGTGTCTTCTGTTGTATCGTCTTCCAGGTCATCTTCAGGCTCTTCTTCCACCTAGGGTATAAATGGAACAGAACGTCAGGAGGCATCAACGACGACCTGAACTCATCTTCACTTGGTCTACTACACTATGACCCTTCAGCTTCAGTGTGCTGGGCCTAGAGTCAGGAAGACCTGGATTCAAATCCAGCTGGAGACACTAGCTGTGCACCTCTGGGCAAGTTGCTCAACCTGCTTGCCTCAGTTTCCTCATCTGTAAAATGGGGATAATAAACAGTATGAGGATCAAATGAGATAATCTTTGTAGAGCACTTAGCACAGTGCCTGGCATGTAGCAGGCACTACATAAATGTCATTACCACTCCTACTGAACATGGTGGTGGACTGAGGAACGAGAGAGGGAACTGAGGCCTTCCAGTTACTCAAATTCCCAGACAACCCATATGGACTATCAGCTCTTGAAGAATTGGAACAGCAGGAAGAGGAAGCGCTAGAGTTGGGCAGTTTCTGCCATAAACCTAGAGCACGAGCCATGTGACCTGAGCCTCACTTTCCCTCACTTGTAAAACAGGACTAAAAGAAGTATGTGCACTATCTAACCACAGGGTTATTAAGAAGCCATCCCTGCTTCATCTAAGAGGGCACTTGGCATTCCCAGAGTTTCCTCGGTAGTGTCTCGCCACCCCCCCCCCAATCACATGGACCATATTACGCTGGCTTGGCATACAAGCAGGAGGGATGCTGATCTCCTGACCCCAGCAAAATGGATTTCTACAGGCTGAGAAACTGAGGGGGTTATAAAAGCTCTAAGGAAGAAAGCTAGGTCTCTCGCTGATCTCCACTAAAAAAGACTACGCAATGCCTGCAATTCCCTTTCTGACAAGATTCCCTACCACACACATCATTTATTCAAAATATCCCTATCGAGATGTACCAAAGATCTCAGTGTGCTAGGGAAGAAGAGCTGAGATTCAGTTAACTTAGAGAGAAAGAAGAAGGAAAAGGACAAACCTTCGCATCAGGATCGATGTTCAGACTTAAGCGGAGCATCCTTTCGATCCTGTCGCCATACTCTTTGGTGTTTGGTAGAAGGTACCCTGACCTTAGCGTTGCAGTTTCGAACAGGACTACAGCAAGGTCTAAAACGGTTTTGTCATCTTCATCTTCCTGATTTGCAAAGAGACACATTTCATTACCATTAATAAGGAAACACACAAGTGAAACTGAAGATGAGAAAGAGGAAGGGGCTCAACGATGCCTGCTAACTTACCTTAACCCGTCGCAGCATGTCCTTGATCAACGGGTGTCGAGGATTAATCTCTAGTGTTTTCTTCTGACTGGCATAATAACTGTCAAAGATAAAGGGAACGAACATAAACACCCTCCTGACTTCATCCGGGGCCATTCAATTCTTCATTTTCTTTTACTATTCCCCAGATAAAGCTACCTCTAGAACAGGGAATTCGCACCTTAAGTTATTATTGCCCTGGCAGGGGCAAACAGGGTAAGATGCAAAGGTGAAGCCTCATATATAAAAACCAAATCTGATTTTATTTCTAATGTTCACAGTTTAGGGAATCAGGAGGGGCAGGTGGCTGTTCCCAAATCACCGACAGTCTCATCAGATGCCCAGCACAGCAGCGGTGGTCCCAATGGCTGCCCAGCACAAACCGGCCTAGCCGTCTGGCCTATGCTGAGGGGGTCTAAGCACAGGAGTCTAAGGAGCCCCAAAAACCTCCATGGAGAACATGCTTACTTTGCAGAAATATCCATGCCCGTCTGGTAAGCCTGAGCTTTCATGATTCTTTCCATGTTGCCAGACCAGCCATACTGGCTGGCCACAAGAGCACAGGGAGACTCCGTCAGGCGCTGGGAAATCACAGCCTTCTCAATCTTAAGGAGAAAAGGTAGCCAAGTGTGAGAGTCTCAAAGGTGACAACAAATTTACTGTACTATCTGCCTATAATCAGTTTGGGCTAAAATTGGATTCCATAATCCGTAATCCATAATGAACCAAATGCCAGTTATTGGAACTCTGTCGATGGCAAGTAACTGTAATTCAACACCAGGCATCAGGACCTGAGTGCACGAGCGGCTTCTGATGCTGTGCGCCCAGGTAAGCCATGCAATCTCTCTGGGGCCCAAGCAACTCTGAGAACCTTCAAGTTGCATTAACAGTTGCTGATGTAGAGCTGCCTGTACGGGGAGTTCTCTACCCCAACAGAATCAAGGTGCAGACAATGGGCAAGGCACCAGGATCGACAATCCCTGCACGAAGGAAAGGTCCCAGGTGATTGTGGGAGATGCCACACACAGAAGGATGGACAGGCAAAGGACAGCTCCAGACCAAGTGTTCTGCAAACATTTAGACTCAAATCTGGGCGCGTGAGGAGGAGAGAGCTGAGGGCAGGCATATGGTAGAGCCGTACCTTGAAGGACCTAAGTAGGGACAAGGGAGGAGCAGCCCCCTGAGCACAGGGCCAGGGGCCTGTGCAGACACACACCACAACTAGCACTTTCAAAGGGCTACCTTGTCCTTCAGAGCTTTGTCCTTCATCCACTCAAGCAGGGGCTCATATTCCTTCTCCACGGCGGCTCGGCTTTCCTTGGTTTTCTCACTCTCGTCAAACTTCACTCCTTCCTTGGCCACGTTCTGGAATCTCTTCCCATCAAACTCTGGAAGGGCCTGGATGCAGTACTCATCGACGGGCTCTGTCAGATAGATCACTTCATAGCCCTTCTTCAGAAGCCTCTCCACAAACGGGGATGATTCTGCCTGCAAAGCCAATGAACTTCATGAATGACAGAGTCCTTTAAAGCAGCAGGTTCCCCAAATTTTCGTCTCCAGACCCTTTTATACTCAATTTAAAATTAACAAATTTTGAAACAGTTAATTCATTAAAAATGATGTTACATGTTAAAATAAATAATATTTTTAATGGGAAAACTCACATTTTCCAAAACAAAACAAAAATAAAAAGGGAAGAATGACATTTTTATACACTCTTGCATATCTTTTATGGAAAACAGCTGAATTCTCATCTAAGCCTGTGCATTCAATCGATAGTGATTGTTTTTGGTTTAAGTATATGAAGGAAATCTGACCTTACACAGGTAAGTAGCTGGAAAGGGAAGGGGCACTTTAACAGGTAAATGCCATCTTGGTATCATGAAAATAGCTTTTTGACTTTGGGGACCGCTAAGAGTCCACACACCAGTCAGAGAACTGTAAATTGTACTGTTCCCTGTCCCCCCACCCCCAATAAACATACAGCTATGTTATCTATCACGAGGCCCAATTCTTCAATGACATGCTCACCTCCTTTCTGCTAGCTCCTGCCATGAAGTAGATTTTATCCTGTTTCTCCTTCATCCTTTCCACATACTGGTCTAGACTAGTAAGGTCACTTTCGTGATGAGAAGACTGAAACCTAAGCAGTTTAGCAAGACGGGTACGATTGGAATGGTCTTCAATCACCCCAAGTTTGATGTTCGTGCCAAATTCTTTCCAGAAAGTTTTATTGTATTTCTCTTCAGCAATCTTCTTGATCATATCAAGGGTTTTACGGACCAGTTTCTTTCTAATAACCTAGAAAATTCAAGGTGTTGAGACAGGTTAGTAGAGACAAGACTTTCATTTAAATGAGATTCCAAGCAAGCCACATGAGTAAACTTATAGTTAACAAGGTATTCTTTACAAGGCATAGTTCATCTTTAGCTATTCATACACACTCTACATGTCCTGGACCCCCTTTTGGGCAGTCAATCTGGTGAAACCTATGGGTCTCTTTTCTCAGAAAAGGAGTTTTTAAAATATTTTTACTTTTTTAAATGTATGGAATAAAATACACAGGACCACAAAAGAAAACAAATTACACTGAAATTGTTAGAAGCGTACCCTATCCTATCCCCAAATTCACAGACCTCCAGTGAAGAACCCTGTTGCAGGAGGGTCCCAGATGCACAGTACAAGAAGATGGGCCACCTTACATAAAGAGTGTTCCAATAGGAACAGGAACTTCTCACTTCTCCCCTCTTTGCTGCTGCAGGTTAGGGTTTCCTTCTTTCTACTTCCCATTCACCCACAAGTATTATAATCTAATTCTCTGGAATGCCCTTTAACATTTTTATGGGCCCAAAGATTTCATTATTATTTACTTTTCCTGCAGGCTTTAGGCTTAAAAATCCCACCCTGCTCTTTCTGATTCTCTGGCTCAGGCACATTACAGACTGAACTAGGTCTCTGTGGGCAGCTCAGACACCTCATTGGCTTTGGCGTTCTGGAACACTGACACATGTTCTTAGAGAAGTCAGGTCGCAAACAATGGAGAGATGTAACTTGCCCAGAGATTCCGTGTGTCATCTGAAAGCGTGTAAGGGGGGGGGGCGGCGGGCTCTACTTGTACAGCCACTCCTCAGATACATGCTGTTTTCCTAACCAAAAGACAATTTTGTCAAGGTTTCTCCAGGAATTCTTTAAGGTTCTGAAGGAAAACTCTAAAAAAACCCAAGTAAAAATCAATCTAATTAGTAAAAATAAATGAAAAACCCCCCTTAATTTGAAAAATCACGGGGAAAAGCACCATGGGATTGCACAGTGCCCTAAGAAGTTATAACGGACATGCAAGAATGAAAAGTCCATTCAGGGCCCCTGGTGGCCACAAGTCGAGTCAAGTCAGATCTGTATGCTGCATGTTTGGATAGACGGCTCAGGAAAGCTTCAAATGCTCACCTTAAGCAATTTATGTTGTTGAAGAGTTTCACGGGACACATTCAGAGGAAGGTCGTCAGAATCCACCTAAGTAAGAAAGCTAGTCAGTGATCAAGCTACAACACGCAGCACTAAAAGCCGTGACAACGAAGAAACGGTCTTAATATACTCACAACACCCTTGATAAAATTCAGGTACTTCGGCATCATATCATGGAAATCATCTGTGATGAACACTCTGCGTACGTATAGCTACAAGAGACCCAAAACAAAATTATAATCAGAAAATCACACTTCATACAGAATTCTGAACTTCAAGACAACATACTGAGACAAAGTTTAAAAACCAAACCTTAATGTAATCACTCTTCTTTGACCCATATTCGTCAAATAATCCACGTGGAGCAGAAGTGGGCACAAACAGTATTGACTTGAATGTCACCTCTCCTTCGGCGGTGAAGTGGATAAAAGTCATGGGATCATCACTTTCCTGTAGAAAGAGATTATTTTACTGTTTCAGTACACCCAGGAAACATGAAAGCTCAATCTTTTTCCATGAGGAAGAGACATTCAAATTCAAGTTCATCCACTGGTGAGCCACGAGAGGTCGAGTCTCATTTCTGAGTTCAGGACTGAACACAAACAGTCTTTGCATGAACAGTTTTGCTACAGCTCATTATCCTGATAAAATCGTTACCCTCCTTTTGTAAATATGGGGAAGCGCACACAGATGAATTCTAGAAGGCAAGGGAGGGAAAAGAAAAATGTGAATAGATAAACCAAAGCCTTTTCTAGAAGAAAAAAGAACATGGATACCTGTGAAGGAAGGTATGAAGAAATGAAAGGATAAAGGTTATCAAGGTTGGAAGGATGAGGTCAAGGTAAAGAACGGTATGAGAAGTGAGTGAGGGGGGAAAGAGAAAGAAAGGGAGAGGGAGAGAGAGAGGGAAAGGGAGTGACAGAAAGAGAGAGAGAGAAAGAGAGAGAGAGAGAGAGAGAGAGAGAGAGAGAGAGAGAGAGAGAGAGAGAAGGAAAGAGAGGGAGAGGGAGAGAGAGAGAGAGGTGTGTGGCTCAGAGGGAGAAGACTGAACCTTTAGATGACCCCCAAAACAGGGCAGGAAGTAGAAGAAAATTAGATCAAGGAGGGAATTTTTAAAAACCTGTGTTTTCAATGATCATGAATATCTTCTCTCCTAATTTACAATTTATTTTGGTTAAATAGCCAACCAAAGAAGAGCTAATATTATTTAGGCCTAATATGACAGAAATGGAAGACGAGCTGTAAGATTATATGAACAATATTTTAAGTACAGATACTATGAGAGCAACTGAAGTGATTAATACAAAATGACTCAAGCCAAGTTAGAAATGGAGCAGTGAGAAATTCAATACAGTGTTTAAGAAGAGAGATGAGCAGATGAAACTCATTACACAGCTTGGACAGATGGTCCAGAAAAATAAAGCTAATTTCCCAGAGTCGATTACACTCAATAACTATTCAGTGCTATAATGACATACCAAATGACCCCATCTTTTGTCTTACAATCCAAACTGTCTACTTTTAGACTGGCTTACCTTTGAGAAGGATTTGTAGAAGGCTTTGTATTCATCTTCTTCCACTTCTTTTGATGGTCTCTGCCATATTGGTTTGATGTCATTCATTAGCTCCCAATCCCAAACAGTTTTCTCAACCTAAAACGGTAGACACGACTGTTAGAAATACCTTCCTAAGTCCTTACACATATATATTAAGGAGCTATGTAAGCCTTGGTTAATTCACTTAAGTTTTTCAGACACATTTCATCACCTCTAAAATGAAGATCTTACTTGCACTTACACCCACACCTCCCAGGGTTGTTTATAAAAGCTTTCCTTACATTACAACTCACAAATGAGTAGTTGGGCTAATGACTATTGTTTTAACCATGGCCATAGGTAACTCCCTTCTAGCTCTAAAATGGCACAATTCTGCCACCTGACAAAGTCAGGTGCAAAGAATCAACTAGGTCTCAAGTGCCTGGAAGCAAAGTAGAGCCTCCCCTTCCAGGGTAGGCTGCCGAACCCTGAGGCTAAAAGTAGCTTAGCCCACCTGTGGGCGCCCATTTCTCTGCTCCTAGGAGGCCAGACTTGCCTTTTTAGTCTTGGGTTTCTTCTCCTCCTCGTCTTCCACCGCAGCCTCATCATCTACCTCATCTTTTTCCTTGGCAGCTTCTTCCTCTTCAATAGGCTCTTCTACAGTTTCCGTCTGCAGAGACCCAAAGGCAGAGCTCAAGCAGGGGTTTCTAAGCCGTGTCCTTGTGGGACACCCATTGAAGATTAGTTTCAGTTTTCAGACAAAGTTCATGTCATGGCCACATTCAATACAAGTTACTCCACAACACTAAAGAGAGACTGCTCTGACACCTCTTGCCCCCTTTCAGTCAGAAGCAGTTAAGCTTCACAGGCTAATTTTAAAATACATTTACAGCCAGAAGTAGTAATCAGGTCTAGGCTTATCTATCTGTGAGGACTCAATTAGAACCTCTTTGAAAGGCAAAAATGATGACTCCTTTCCCACACAGCAGAGAACAGTGCACCATATGTAGTGTGTTGGAAGGGGACAAGGTTTGTTGCATGAATTCTATAGCAAAAAGTAGATTTACCTTGCTGCTCCACAGGTATATAGGAAAGTTTATAAACTGTGAGTATTTCTTGACAAGGTTTTTAATGGTATCCAGTTCAAGATAATCAGATGCCTCTTCCTTTAAAGCCAGACTTCAAGGGAGAAAGAAAAAAGGTTCATTTAGAAAAAAGATAAAATCAGTAGAAACAGTTGATTTAGTTGTGCTTTTCAATTTTCTCAAGTTGAATAGCAATACACATATTTTCCCAAATCTTTCTCTTGATTCAAGAAGCTCTTGGTGTTCCCTAGATGAGAGACGGAGGGGGGAAGGTAAGGGAAAAACCATTCCCTGACTAGGCTCTAAATTTCATAATGACTACCTACACTGGTCCCTTGGGAGTTTTAGGGAGGCCTTATCCACTATGGACAAGGATGAAGACCTTTACTTAAACTGCAAATGTTTTCTGAAGATGATGGTTTCAGGTATTATTAATGAAATCACTAGCCTTCAGCTTTTAGTAGCAGAGTTGCCACTTAAGAGTGGTACTGATGGCTCCCCTGCCTCCCAAACACAAGCTAAGGAGTATTACAATTGTTACAGGATTAGAGACTAAGAGGTTTCCCCTAAAAAAACTAATAGCAACAAGAGATTATTTGCAATGTCTACAAATTAACCCAAATCGTTATTTTCTTTCTGCTAAGGGCTGTAGTAAGTGGGGGAATTCCATGTGTTTGTTACTAAATACAGAAGCTGGAAACTAAAAATCCCAAAATTACCCAGGTTAAAAAAAAAGCAGTAATTTTTGCTAAAATACAGCATTCTTATTCAATCAACCAACACGTATTCATGAAAAGACTGCTATGTGCCAGGCACGCGGAGTAGAGACACAAAAATGAAAACGTTTCCTGCTCTCAAAACGCTTACATTCTTTGACGGAAAGGTAACATGTCTGTACCACTGTAAAAAACACATGCAAGGTGAGTCATTTTGGGAATGGATCTTTGAGGACCAGAGAACGGCTCACAGACAAGGTAGTGCTGAGCTGAGTTTCTTCAAACTGTTCCTCTTGTTCTAGGATAATCAAGTCTTTAATTGAAAACTCCACAAACTGCCAACATGTAATAAGCTAGAGAGGGGCCAGATTTTTGTTGCCGTCAAATGCTAGATATAAAAATCACACTATTGTGTGTTTATTTAAACTTTTCAAACACCGTGTTAATAGTTATTTAGGATGTTTCATTCTAAAGTGACATTTATGCCGTAGTTATGATTTCCCTCGTGGCCAGACATCCCTCTCCACTGCGGCCCATTGAGAAGCTGCGCCCGCACTGCGCCCACCTGCTATTTCACTTTCCTCGCTCTCCTGCCAGCCTGGGACGCTCACCTTCTTCTGCCCCTGCAGCATCTCCTGCATGAAGCTGCTCTTGGTCTCCCTCAACTGCCAGAGCTCTTCTTCCCAGATTACCTTGTATTTCATGGCTCTGCGCACCTTTCTATGTGCGCAGTAGAGAATTTACATGTCCTTGTCTTTCCCATTAGAACATAAGCTTATGGGAGCAGGGATTGTTCCATTCCTTATACTTGGACCTCCAATACCCAGCACGGTGCATCTAACACACAGTAGGCATTTAACAAACGCTCGTGGCCAAACAATAAAATGACCAAGGCCATCAAAATTAAGTCCAGTGACATGTGATTGAGGACTGTTACCAAACATGGTAGATGAAGACATAGCCTCCTCTTCTAAAAAGCATAATAACAGAGTAGCCACACTAAGACCATATTTTAAGGCTTACAAAGCACTGTCTTCAGAACCCCATGAGGTAGGAAATGCAAGCGCTTAATGCCCAATCACCAGACGTACAGACAATTATGAGCAGATACGGCACAACAGGAATCATGATACTTACGTTATGGTGGTACCTCTTCCCAAAGTGTCTCCTCTTGGGTCAGCGATGACAGAAAATTCATTGGAGTCAGATTCCCAGATGTGTTGGGAATCATTATTATGTTTCGATGTAACAATAACCCTATCTGCTACAAGGAAGGCAGAATAGAAACCTACACCAAACTGGCCAATCAACTCTGAGGTTGACTGGCCATCCCTCTGTGCCTCAGTCATTTTGTTTAAGAATTCACTTGTGCCAGACTTCGCTATGGTACCAAGGTTTTTAACTAATTCTTCCCTGGTCATGCCAACACCAGTGTCTGTAACATGCAGCAGGTTCTTCTCCTTATCACACTACAATCAAAAGAAGGACAAGATGTTGAAACCTTTAAGACACTGAACACTCAAAACAAATTGTACAACCTAACCCCTATCACAGCCAGCTGAAATGAAGGTTTGGAGCAAGGATAAAAAGGTATTGCTATTTTAGAAAATGGTTAGTAAAAAATACTTTGAAGTGGGCAAATGCTTTCCTTTTTTTAAAAAAAAACCAAGTATACTAGCATTTACACACTAAGTATGTTACTAATATATTTAGTACTTAATTTAATCTATGATGACTCAGGTTTTTATCGTATTTGAAGGTCACCTTCCATTGATGTTCATGTTAACCACCAAAGCATGTACATATAGGCACACACATCTACATACCCATTATGTTCTCTCTCCCTAAGTGATGGCATAAACCCCAAGAGTCAACATGGGGAAAAAACAAAGTACACTGGGATGGAAGGAAAGACTCCACAACATTAATTCTCCAAGTACCGACTCTGTCATCCCCTAATTTCTAGGAAATCTTTTGATTTTAAGCATTAGCTGGTCTTAATTTCAAGCTTACCTTAATTTTGACAGTTAGTTCTTCATTTCCAGAAAGAGCATTTTCATCAGTCAGTGAAATTAGCCTTATTTTATCTAACGCATCAGAAGCATTTGAAATCAGTTCTCTCAGGAAAATCTACAATAATTTGAAAGAAAGGGTCCAGATAAAATACACATTTAACATCAGACTTAAGACCTACTTTATTTCTGTCCAAGGTTCCTAAAAAGCTATTCAAATCTTATATCTACCTACTCTTATTGAGATCTCATCTGGTAAATTGGGTCACTTAGTTTTCTTAATACTCGATTTGAGAAACGACTTATCTGTTGCCTACCTTTTTTCTATGACAGGGCCAGTTTAACATGATTGATCTTAACTAGACTTACAATCTCTAGTTCAAGGTAACAAAATGATATATTGTTGGGAAAGAGTAGGAAGGTTAGCATTGTTTTAAAATTATTTTACTACATTTGTGTACTGTGGAGATGGGAAAAACTAAAAACCTGAGAAGAGATCTTGGCAGGAGAGTTAATTAAGAGCTATGATCTTACACCATGTGCTTTATACAAGGGGTGATGCATACAATTCTTACCTCCTTATTTTTGTACAAAGAATTGATTATAAGCTTCATCATTCTGTTCACTTCTGCTTGGAAAGCAAATTTCTCAGATTTTTCTCTAAGTTCTTTTATTTGGGATGCATTCAAGCCATCCAATTGAATAGCTTCTTCTTCTCTATGGACAGAGAAAAAGAAAACGTTAGGCTACAATAAAATAAGTGTAAGCAAATAAACACAAGGACCATAGTGTTTAATATGATAATGGATGCACAGCCAGTGTCTAATCTGCTGACCCTTTTTCTTCGCTCATAAATAAAGCTAAAATTGAAGCCCTTTCAACAAACATTTCTTTCACTTGATTATTATGTTGTATCTATAAATAGTTTGGGTAATTAAGCTCAGCTTTAGAAACAATATACCAACACAACTTTTCACTTTTCTACAATCTCCTTTTTCCTGAAATCTGCTATTCTGCACAGGCACTTTTCTCCAGTTAGTTTTTAAACTAATCCTGCACTACTCGGTTGTCAACAGCGTTCTTGAATCCTTTAGCTGTTCAGGATTCTTCAGCGCTGGAACCTTATCTGTATTGTATTAGAAAGCACACATGAATATGCAGGTTTGAGGGCAGAGATATATAGAACCTAAACACATTCTTAGGTTCTACATATCTCCACCCTGTGCTTTCTAATAAAAATATCATGTATGTAATATATATTACATACCCACACCTACCCAATAAGCAAGAGCCAATAACCACTTCTTCTCAGATTTAATTTATCCCCGTCATTCCCTTTCTTGCCCCATGGACTTCAAGTCTCTCCATTTGATATTTACTTCTGATAACCAGGGGTCAATTCTACTTGGAGAAATTCTGTTCTGATGGCTTGCAAACCTGCTGCTCACCCTGGTCTTCAGTTCTACTGGACCAGCTAAAAGGGAGCCAAGAGGTAAACTCTTACATGAAAATAAAACCTGACTTGCTTGTGCCTTTGGTAGAGAACAGAATCATTTCATTTGGATTTTGTTCAGACACTTGACAACAGATTTCAGATGCCTCTTCCTTTCTGAGACCAGAGACCACAAACAACATCTGGCCTCGTGCAGTAAGTCACTGCGACAGTTTCGGGTCAGCACCAACCTCTGGACGACTTCGTCGTCTGTCCGAGAACCTTCTCTGCTTTTTCCCAGATCTTCTTCCACTGTAGCTTCCACATCCACTTGGTCGTCTGCTTTAACTGATCCTAAGGAAAAAGGATGTTCCTGTGTGAGACAACTGCCTTCCCAGTCACTTGGAGCAGATGAACTAACAGGGGGCCCAGGGTGGCGCGGGAAGGGGTGGAGCCCAAGGAGGCCCAAAAGCCTCGTGAACATGGGACTGAATAAAGGGATGACCAACTCAGGCCCACCCCTTGCTTACCCCTTCTCCACAGAAACAGATTTGTTAGCCTTCTACCTGGAAAGCTCTGGGTTCAAGTGCCAGGCAGAATGACCACAAACTGTCCCTTCTCCGGGCTTTCCCCCAGTCTCTAAACTGGACAGTCCTGCTGGTGAGACCCCAGGACAATGCAGATACAAGGCCCTTGGCAAGCCTCACAAGGCTGGGTGGTTTGACCTGTCACTTCATGGCCCTAACTGTGAGCACTTCCATCAAGGCCGAAGAGCTCTTCTATCACTTGGGGCCTTCAGAGAAGTGCCAGGGAGGTCAAGCAGAGAAATCCACTAAAGGTCCTCAGGGGCCAGATGGTCGCAGCGAGGACCAGGGGAGGGGAAGAGAACATACCCAAGAGCCCAACATCGTTCTACAGAGAAGCAAACCGAGTGACAGGGAGATTGAAATAACGCGATTAAAGGCTGTGTCAATAAGAAGGACTTGAATCCCACTCTCTTGACTACAAACATGTTTTCCTCTGCATGTTGTCTGGAGTAAGCACTCGAATCCAGCTCAGCCTTCCTAACGCTATGCTGCCTTCTCTACACGATCAGCCCCGTTTTAGAGAGGGTAACTGAGGGTAGGGATGTCGACTTTCACCCTGGACTTCCAGGCTGGTTCTGCATCCATCGCCCTGGTGCCTCAGCATCATCATGCAAAGATATCCCACCTCTCCATTCGTGGCCTTCTCTCTTGCTGTCCCCCCCATGCCTGGAATTTGGCCCCCCCCAAATCCCACTTAAAATCCTGTCTCCTACAAGCAGCATTTCCCCACTCCCCTTAATTGCAGTGCCTTCATTCTAGTGAATAATATTCTAATGACATCATGTGATACTAAAATATCAACTTGAATTAGAACAGCATTCTAATTGTATTAGAATGACAAAATATTCTATTATTGTCCTGCATAGATCACATTTGTGCACAGCCCTTCGCATGTTGTCTCCCCCATATCACATTGGGGGCTCCTTGAAAGCAGGGCCTGGTTTTTTTCCCTCCCTTTCTCTGAATCCCCAGCACTCAGCCCAGTGCCCGGCACATAGTAGGTGCTTCACAACTTCTAGCTGACCAAGCAGAGACTCGATAACCATTCGATGAAGACAGGGTTCCTGACTGGGTTAGGTTTTTTTTTTTTTTTGGGGGGGGGAGGGTAACTTTTAAGAATACTCCCAGCCACCAGTGTGCGGCCCATAGTAGGCACTTTAAGACAGAGTGGATATGACCTCGCAGGAGGCAGCATTCACAATCTGGTTGGGTAAGCTGGTCTTTTTTTTTTTTGCCTTTACATCCTCAGCTTAGCCCAGTCCACACAGCAGGTGCTTAATAAATGCACACCGAGTGACTGGGCTGCCTCTCTGCGGATCAGCACCTCCATTTTTAGGAGTAAAGTAAATTAAGGCGGGGGGGGTGCAGGGGGGCACGGATGGACCCGATCCAGCCTGGAAGACCTGCCCTCCAGCCACCACAGGGCGCTGCCTCTTTCAGCATCCTCGCTAAGCACCACTCGCTCCACGTGGTCACTCCCATTTTACAGAGGAGGTAAACTGAGGCCCTCGGCGCCACTCGCGCATCTCCGCACGGTCATGCCTATTCTATGGCAACGGGGGGGAAGGCCCAGGGAGGACGGAGGCGGGCCGAGCCCGGGCAGACAAAGCGTCCCGGGCTCGGCCCCTGGGGACGGGCGGGGGACGGCGGCCGCGGAAGCTTCCAGAAGGCCGGGCCCCCACCGCCTCCTCGTCCTCACTCACCGCAGGCCAGCAGCAGGACGCAGCAGAGGCCCAGCAGCCACAGGGCCTTCATCGCGGCGGCGGCGGCGGCGCTCGGTCTACTCCGGCACGGCACGGCGCGTCAGGCTCCGGCTCACGGCCTCGTCCTCCGTCCGCCTCCCCCGGCGGGGTTCCACTCCTCACACCCCGAGCTGCTGCGGCGGCGACGACGGCGACACAGAGGGCAGCGACAGCGACGCGAACCGCCCACCACCCCCCAAGCCGGGCCGCTCGCTTTTCACCCCCCACTCCCTGCGGGCGGGGGACGGGAAACACGAACCGGCCAATAGCGCCGCACCACGCACCCCGCGCGGCCAATGGGAAGCAGAGGTAGGGGGAGGAGGCGGCGATCCGCCAATGACAGCCCTCCAGGTGAGGGGCCCGAGGACCGAAGCGTGGCTCCAGCTGATTGGCTCACGAGAGCTACGTTGCTCTCGGCCAATCACCAGACTCCGCGGGCCCCTAGCTCGGGCGGCTCCGACGTCGGAGGAAGGTCGACCAATGAGCGCTAGCTCAGGCAGCCTCCCTCCTCCCCCTTTCCTTAGGGTCGCGCTCCGGAAGCACTTCTGGATCCTTCCTCGACAGCATTTACTCCGTTACTAGGGGAAACGGTGTCCATGGCAACACGTTCTTCGCTTTTCCTCCCCGAAGAATACATTGAGAGTCGTATAAGGCTCCCAGTTCGGCAAGTCCCAGGTAAGCCCTACCCCGGTTGCCGCAGGCTACTCGGGTGGGTAGCTTCTCGGGAAACAGGAATTTCAGGAGTTAGTGCTCCAGAAACTGAGGAGGTGGGAGGAGGGGGGCGGGGCGAGGCCGGGCATCCCGCGAGAAACTACACATCCCAGCATGCAACGTCCCCAGAACTACAAGCTTCTGGGCTTGCCTCTTGGGCTAGCCATGTGCGTACTCTTAACTTCTAGTGGCCTTGCGGGCGTTCCGGGCACTATCCCCAGCCCTTTGAGCCTGGCCTCGCAGCTAATGCCCATGACCTTGGGAGCACGGCTTGGTGGAGGGGGGCGAACAAAAAAAAGTGTGAAGTTTGCCTCTCCTTCCCCAGTTTGCAGTCCTTTCCCCCTCCCCGCATCTTCCTCCCTGAGCCTCTACATAAGTGACATAATCAAGGCTGTAAAGCTGGGAGGGACCTGGCAGGTCCATCAGTCTTACCTCCTCCTTTGACAGATGAGGAAACTGAGGCCCAGAGAGGGTAAATGACCTGTTAGAAGCATAGATCCAGTACTGGAAGGGACCACAGAGGTTATCCAATCCACTGCCCCTCATTTGACAGATAGAAGAAGCCCTGAAGAGGGTAAATGACCTGTTAGGAGCCTAAGTCCAGGGCTGGAAGGGACCTCAGAGCCATCCAAGTGCCCCTCATTTGACAGTAGAGTAAACTGAGGCCCAAAGAGGTTAAATGACCTGTTAGGAGCCTAAGTCCAGGGCTGGAAGGGACCTCAGAGTCATCCAATCAAGTGCTCCTCATTTGACAGTAGAGGAAACTGAGACCCAGAGCACTGAAGCCACCGGCCCCAAGGTCACACAGCTCCTTTAAAGGGGGGACAGCCCTGTAATCTCAATGTCATTTCCTTCCCCAGCATGTAGGGAGACCCTGCTGTCAAAGCTGCTTCATGTCCCCTGGCCAGAAGTCTGTGACACCCTCCCAGATTCACTTGGAAGGAGAGGGCTTGTGACCTTCCCTCCTGTCTCAGGGAAATTCTGTGCTTGTGAGCTGCAGCAAGCTCACCACCTCAGGTACAAAGACCTTTCCTGGAAAGTAACCTTCCCGTAGGCAAATTGTTTTGATTGAACCCTGAGGAACCTGAAGGCTGAATTTTCTGCTAATGGCCCAGCTCACCCTCACCTCCTGTCCCAGTCATAGTTATGGGGAGTGGAAGTGGGAGTGACCTCGGGGAGGGGGCTTCCAGCAGCACTAGCGTCTGCTCCATTATGATTATGGCCCTTTTGTAGCACCCTGGCCTGTGTGAGACCCAGGGGACAGTATGAACAGAACTGTGCAAATGAGATGACACGAAACAAGGAAGCTAAGTCCCAAATGAGTGCTCAAAGGATGCACCTGCGGAGCACTTGAAAGCAAAACCTGTGATGGAGCAAATGAGGTAGTATTAACTGCTAAGTGAAACACTTTCAAAATTTTCAGTGAGACAAGAAAATAGTACTGCTAACTGGCTTCGACAGGCGCTTTTCTTGGATAGGGACATAAATCAGTAAGTTGGGGGAAACATCTTTGCTTTCTCCTTAGAAGCATTTTATAAATTCCTAATCAGTCCATCAATCAATATTTATAAGCACCCACTATGTGTCAGGCACTCTGCTAACTCCCAGAGGTACAAGAAGAGGCAAAAGACAATCCCTGCCCTCAAGGAGTTTACGATCTAATGCAAACATAATTCAAAGCAAGCTATATACAGGATAAATAGGAAATACTTAAAAGTTTTATCTATATTTAAAAGACATTTATTTTACATATATATATATTCCACACTCACATATATTTCTGGTTCCCTCCCCCCTTTTTTAAATTAATGCCTTCATTTGAATTTTGCAAGCTCTCACCTACCTACATGGGTCCTTGAAGAGAAACAAGCTTTTTAGTGTTTGTCTTACAATGACACTTCCTTTATTAGAATACCAGTAGGTTACCTGCTTGCCTGAGGTTCCTGTTTGTTGACTTATTGTGGTCAACTCTTTACATCAGCTTGGATTAGCTGTATTGTTATTAGTGAGCAAACCTAGTTTAAAAAAGTCACAATCCCCTTTAAAGCTTCTGTGCTTCTCTCTTTGCTAGTTATGGTTTTTTTTTCCAGCCATGCTTTTTTTTTTGCAGTTTTATTCATATTTTTTTTGTGTTCCATTCATTTCTGACCTTTCTCTTTCTCTACCCAGCTAGCCTCCTTTTTCTTGTAACAAGATTTTAGAAAGAAATAACAAAAAAACACTTCAACAAAACTAACCAACACATGAACTGTGTCTGAGAGAATATGCAAAATGAGGACTAAATTTTAATAACTTGGATGCAGTTCATCTGGAATGCAAACAATAACATTTTGTAGCTTTGGTGAGAGAGGACTGTTAAATAAACAAGTGGATATTAGGGATTAGTTCAAAAAAAGCAACTAGCAGAGCAGAGGTTAATACTCTATGGCAAGTTTACCAAAGATGATTTTGAGTAATGTTCATTGGCTAGTCCAGTTAAAGGTATCATCCTGCACAAAAATGCATACCTGTATCACTTGGTAACAGTAGCCACATTTCTTTAATGTTCATTGGCTAGTCCAGTTAAAGGTATCATCCTGCACAAAAATGCGTATGTGTATCACTTGGTAACAGTAGCCACATTTCTTCTTGGATGGAGCTCAGAAGGGAGAGATCAGTGTGTTTTTTGAAGTTTGGAGCCCTTAAACTAAAGGTCTTGTTAAGTTAGCCTTGGGGTGAACTCAACTCCCTTAAGGTGTTAAATTTCACAACCTTTTCTCCTTTTCAAAAACTACATGTTCTTTGAAAGGCTCCTTCCCCTCTCCCCCATTTTTTTCTGTGTATTTTTTCTCTCTCTACTCAACCACTAGCATCACTGAGCTGGGGGTGGAAGGTGGAGCATGGAGATAGAGTCAATATTTCCTTGGTCATCTTTTCTGGACAACAGTAAGTGTGTCTACAGCACACCAATGCTACATTTCCCCATTCCAGACTTACATTGAGATGACCAATGTATGATGACTTTTGGTAGGGTTAGAAGATTAACTGGCTAAGGGGGAGCTGAAATCAAAATAAATAAACAAATCCTTGGCTTGCCCGACTTCTGAAAGGATGTGAATCTTCTTTTTGGAGTAGGGTCCATTCAGTTTCGACTCTCTTCCCTGCAACTTTTTACATTCATTGTTAGTGCCATACAATGATGATCGATAATTCGTGGTGATAACCTTCAGGCAATGTGGGATACAGAAGTGCCTGCAGAATAATTAAGAATTAAAGTGAGGTTCAGGATAATTTTAGTATTAGGTGTATTCTTTGGTATTTAATTTTTAAAAATTAGCAATTGGCCTATGGCATATTGAGTCATTTGAAGTTGACCCCACCTTTCAAGTGAAATTAGCCTAGTCATTCTCCCGCCATTCTGGATGTGGGAATTTACCTTAATTCAATGCGTATAACTGCTAATTTGGAAACATGAATTATAATTGTGAGCTAATTAGAAAAGATAGGAGGGTGGCTGGACTTGTGATTCCCTTGGTGCAGGGAACTCCCTCTCCTAACGCAGGTCAGCCTGTTCTTTGCAATTTATAGTCTCTGAGAGACGCCTCAGTGGTTCAGTGACTTGTCATTTAACAAGTAGTTGTCGGAGGGATGCACTTGAACCTAAGGCTTCTTGGCTTGGAGGCCTGCGCTCTCTGCCTGTCTGTCTCTGTCTCTCCCTCTCCTATGCCTGTCCTCCCCACCCCCCCCCTCCCAGCCCCGCTGCCTCTCACTTATGAACAGATAGCACTGTATCATTGGGCTGCTTCGTCTTTGATATCAGCAATGTCAAGCCGGCTTGGTTGGTTGATTCCCACCTGATGTTAAACAAATGGTCTGATATAGATCGCAAATAATGCCGATTCTGGGGCTGTCTCAACCACGGGATCATCATCCTCACCCCCAATTTGCAGTCTTCAGTCAAGGATCGAGGACCTAAGTAAACAGGCAATCCAGCTAAGCGCCTAAGTGACCGGTTGTGCACTCAAAATGGGCACCCAGATTCCCAACAAGTTTACAGGAATTCAGAAAACAAGACAACGTTTGGCCAAAGTCTGTGCATTTCCTGTGTGCCAGGCACTGTGCTGAGCTGTAAAGGAAAGCAAAAACAGTCTCAGCTGTCCAGAAGCTCACCTTGCAGTGCGCCCGATAGCGTTTAAATAACTAGGTACATACAAGACATCTACCGATCAGATGAAAGGCAGTCTGAAAGGGGATGACTGGCAGCTGGGAGAATTATAAGAGGGGCGGGGGTTGAGCAGAGGCTTGAAGGTATCCATGGAAACTAAGGGAAGGGGAAGGGCCAGAGCATTCCGGGCGTGGGGGACAGTCTGGGGACTAGGCGGAGTCCTTGGCTTTCTGACCAGCCTGTAGTTTTCTCAGATAAGCCCTCTGCTCTTGCTGGCTCCCAACACAGTCTCGTAGATTTCATCCTTCTCCTGTCCCAGGTCACCCTGGGAGGATGCCTTGTGCTTTATCAGAGGCTTCCTTTCCTATACCTTGCAAGGTCCTGTGACCTCTTGTGTGATCCTGGGTAGAATACACCACTTGCTGTAGTTTTCTTTGGATTTCTTAGTCGTCATTCAGTTTGGTGCAAACTTCAGGGTTTTGTTGGAGTAGATGTGGGGGGTGGCCTCCTGTTCAGGTGGATATCTTTACTGGATGTCGATTCTGATGCCATGTTCCTAACAAAAGGTAAAACGTCATGAAGTAGAATTAGAGCTGGAAAAGGGACCTGAGCTGTTCTGAACATACCATTCTCTTATGCTGGTTATTTCCAGCATTTTTAGTTCAGATAGAAAAGGCAGAGTTATCATGTGAACAATAAAGTAGTCCCCAAGCAGAGAAGTCCAGAAGTCTTAAAAGATTAGCCTCTGGAGACGTCTGATCACCAGATCACCTCTGTGAGCCAGGTTATGTCCAAAGAGAGTTGGTCGGGATTCTGTTTCTAGGTCCTAGTGACCTGGTTTCCAATTGTAAGGGTTTGTTTACCATATGATAGTATCTTCTATTGAAAACCAACCAACAGAAACCTCCCACAAACAACAAAAATCACTGCTCAACCTTTGTATTCATTCTTACCGGGTGTTTTGTTCACTTTTCTCTTTGCACAAAATCAGACACCCTGCTGTGGCTTTAAAATTCTTATTGATGATGAAATCACTTAAATATATTCTTTGGTTATTAAATGATTCCATGCTTCACGCATTGTGATGAAAAGCAGTGATTTAAATGTTATAATAATAGCATTTATGCAGCTAAGTGCTTCACACATGTCATCTCATTTTATCCTCCCAACAGCCCTGGGAGGTAGGTGCTATTATTATCCCTATTTTACAGATGAGGAAACTGAGGTAGACAGATGCCCAAGGTTCACACAACTGGGAAGTGTCTGAGACAATTTAAAATCAGGTCTTCCTGAGTCCAGGCTCAGTTCTCTATCCACTGCCCCACCCAGCTGCCTCTATATACAAATGTCATAGCTGACCCATACATGCAAATGCATATATGTGTGTGGGTGTGTATTTACATTTATATTGAAACTTAAAAGTGTCTGGGGCAGCTTGGTGATGAAGTGGATAGAGCCCTGGGCTTGGAGTCAGGAAGACCTGAACTCAGATTTGGCCTCCGTCACTTTTACTAGCTATGTGACCCTGGGAAAGTCACTGAATCCTGTTTGCCTCATGTGTACAATGAGCTGGAGAAGGAAATGGCAAACCACTCTAGTATCTTTGCCAAGAAAGCCCCAAATGGGGTCACAGAGAGTCAGACAGGACTGAAAAGACTGAACAAAAGTGTGCAGGGTACAGTTTTGTTTTGTTTTTTTTTTCTTCCAGCACACCACAAGTAGCATGAGAGAAAGCACTCAGTGTATCCTATCTTTATTTCCCAAGCAGTTCATGAGGTCCAGATCTCCTGGCCAGAACAGCGTGGCTCTTCAATCTTTCCACTTTCAAGGATATTCTGTTCCTGGCTGTTTTTCCCTTGGGAAAGCTACTGTTGAGGTAATCATCTGCCGTTGAGTAGCCAGAACCTGCCTCAGAAACTTCCAACCTTTCAGAGTCACCAAGTTGCAGGAAATTCTGGAAACATTCATTTTTAGACTGTCCCAGAAAAAACAAGAGGGCAGGGACACAGACTCATCCAGGCAAGCACATGTCCTTAGTGCCAATTGGCTGCTATTGCCACTGGGGGTAGGGGTGGGAAGGGGAGAAGAAGGGGAGAGAAATCCTCTCCCCCATCCCTTTATTGGAAGTCCAAGAGAAAGGAAGTGCCAGGTGCATCTGAAAAGAAGCCAAATTGGTTCCAGCACGTCCAGCCTCTCTTTTGGCTGCCCAGGTAGCTGCTTAATAAAGGTTTGTCATAAGGGAAGAGCTCTGTGAAATTGACATGCTATAGAAGTATAGGTAATTGATTTGAGATGCATTTCTCTGCCTTTGAGAAGCGTTTTCTATCTGGACCACCTGACTATAGCCAGTTACCATTGTTTACCTGAAAGCAGTTAGCTGAATTGCAGAGATGATACCTAAAATATAGTATCCTCATTTATTGAGCCTCGTATAACCAGATTTATAATGTAATAGCAATAAAAGGATGGTGGGGAGCTAGGTTGCGCAGTGGATAGAGCACCAGCCCTGGATTCAGGAGGACCTGAGTTCAAATCCAGGCTCAGACACATAACACTACCTGTGTGACCCTGGGCAAGTCACTTAACCCCATTGCCTAGCCAAAAAAATAAATAAAAAAAGGATGGCAAAATCTCTTAATTAAAGATTCAGCATCCATGTTTTATCCTTCCCTTCACAGACTAAAAATATCAAAGCATGCCATACCCTGTGAACAAGTGAGGAGTTAATCAGTCAATTACCACTAGCCCACTGCAAGTAAATGACAAGAGTCTAGCCTGATACCTTTGTCAGGTGAGAACAGTCCTTTAATCAGAGGTGTGAGCTAGGTGTGAATAAAGTCTACACATTCAATCAATCAATCAATCATTTCTAGGTCTTAGTGACTAAAGTTTGGTCTAAGTTATGGGGAAAAGTCCTTGATTAATTTAGATCTTGAAAGCCAGTGGTTGAACTGGAGAGACACACAGAAAGAGTATTTGTGTTTGTTGAGGAAACTTGGTCTTGTCCTGTGGGTTGACTGTAAACTAGCCAGCCATTTCAGAGCCCATTCATTAGAGCATTTGGTAGTTACTTGACTATAAGCCAAGCCCCAGAGAAGGAACTGCTGGGGTGGGTCGGGGAGAAGAGAATCCCTCCCTCTCCTCCTTGCTTGGAGGATTAGGAGGTAGACTTTGGAGGGCTGGGGGATTTGGACTTTTTTTATGTCAGGGTCCTAGCAGCATCCCTGGAATGGCAGTATTGACATCAGGAGTCAAGAACATATTAGACACATGAGAAGAAGCAGCTTCAGGATTCCAGAAGGAACCTGACAGAAAAGCTGCATTAAGCCTAAGGGGAAATTCTCGAGTGCCCATGAAAGGGAAGAAATGACATCCAGCAAGCAGGAGCTTCAAGCCACTCCTTTGTCACGTGTGTCCTCCAAGCTTGAGCCCACTTTCCTCTCAGCTGTCTGTTACAGACTTTTGAGGGGGTAGTTTTGTATCGAGTATGCCACCCTTGTACACACCTGTTTCTAAAAGCTAGTTAAGTGTGTCTGCTAATTGGGCAAGCACGGCAGTAGGGGCTCATGAGCAATTGCATTTTAAGACACCCCTCAGGTTTGACCCTGGAGCCCTGACGAGAGGTGTAGGAATCATCTGGGTACCCAGCATGCCAGAGTTCATGGAGATTTGGGGAGGATTCCCAGAGCTGTGATTGGTTTTCATCTTCACTCTTACTTCAGATTCTTAGATAATGAAAGACTTTGATAATTTCTTCTTCAGAAAGAAATAGAACAGGTCTGTGGCTGCTACAAGCAGGTTCTTTTAAGGCGAGTGGTACAGAGAGCCTAGCCCAAGTGAGAAATAGACCCTTGTGGCTGACTTCACCCACCATGGCCACGCTGCCTCCTGGTCAGCAGTGACTTTAACCATTTTATGGTCACTGGAAGCAAAGATGAAACAATTCACATCTATGACATGAAAAAGATGAAAGACCATGGGATACAGCTCTATCATACTGGCCCAATAAATTGCCTGATGTTCTTTGGTAAGGGACAATTAATTAGTGTAGGAGAAAATGGACAGATTTGTGTTTGGGATACAAAGAGATAGGAGTGCTCAAAGCCTGTTAACACACATAAGGGACATGTGACTTTTCTTTCAGTTTATCCTTTTGGCAAATGAGCTCTATCAGTGGGAACAGACAAAATGTCATAAACATGGAACCTTATTGAAGGAAGATCTGCATTCATAAAAAAAAACAGAAAACAAAATGCTCACTTAGGGAGAAGTATATTGTCATAATAAACAAGATAGACACCTACCAACTCGAAACTGCATCCGTTAGTGGTACCATCGCCACTGGGAAGAGAATTTCTTCTATTTATTTCAGATTCCACACTTGCTGTGTCTGGAGATGAAGTAATTGTTTGACTATGATTTGCTAAAATGTCTATGAATTTAAGGCTCCTGAAAACCAATTAAAAGATGTGTAGCTTTGAAATACCAGAGCATCCTGTTATTGTTACAGTGCCCAGGGATGGTTTCATCAGAATGTGGACGCGTAGTCCAAATAAGAAGATTCCCCCATCTTTACTACAGAAAGTAAATACAAAAGCCAGACTCACATGCCTTGTTGTGAGGTTGGGCAGAGTGATGGGTGCCAAAGTGCAGCCTCCTAAAGCTGCAGCGCCTTCTCCTATAAACAGAGAAGATAAAAGGTCAGAACTGCCTCTCCTCCTCCCCAATCTGATGATTCAGCAGGAAAACAGCAACAATCCAAGAAATTTGGTTGGACTGAGGATAGTGACAACCCAACCAGAACAGAAAGCCCAGGGTCAGTCAAGAAAATAAAATTGGAGGGTATATGAGAAAAGAAGAAAAAGAAGGAAGTACAAATCATGGAATAAATCTAAAAATTTTTTTAAAACCCTAACATTGTAATTGTTAAGATGATTGTATAGATCTAGGGATTTGGGCAAAGCACAAGGGAAGTAGATTGCCCTGAAAATAGAGGGAACTCTCATTCAAGTACAGGTCTGTGAAATCTAGATGTAGTACCACAGCTCTCTAGCACCAAGTGACCCCAACTTTTCTTCCAGCAAGGATCCTCAGGCCGTGGCTCACCTGCATCCCATCTTGGCTCCTCCTCTACCACCTTGGCCATTAACCTGACTCTCAGACATGCCAGTTTTGAATAGGAAGAAAACAGAGGCCTTTCTTTCCTCTCTTCTTACATCATCACAGATGGAGAGTTGGAAGAAACATTTAAAAGTCATCTAGTCTTAACACTCTTTTTACAGACTTGCTGAAGGTCATGCTAGTAATAAGTAGCTGAGCTGGGATTTGAATCCAGGTCCTTTGGCCCCAATTATAGCATTTTCATTATTCTACATTGCCTTTCTTATTCCTTGAAAATCACACAAACCCTTTTAAGGTTATTTTAAGAAATTTGCAATTAAAGCTATGGGGAAAGATAGAGTGAGAAACAATAACAAATAAGGAAAATGAACATTTGCCAAATTTTAACAGTTAATTGTGGTCTTAAAGGCATAGTAACCTATGAATCTTAGCTGATTTTATTACATACAACAATTCTAGTTCTTTTCCACATTAAAAATGCAGTATCCCCTTGGAGAAGTGACCTCAGATGACCCATCTGGAATTCAGATCAGAGATGTAAATGATTTCTGGATGCATCCAGGTTATGCCTCATTGTCTCATCCTAAGGTCCAGAGACGAAACCTTCCCTTTCTTCCCTTTTTCCTGCTCTGTCTTCTTCCAGATCTTCCACTCTGGAGTGGAAGCAAACAAATAACAAGGCACAATTTTCATTCCCTGGCTTAGTGCTCCCTCAATTTATCCTGCCTCTTTCAGAAAGAAGTGAAATCCAAAATCCTTTCCTTTTTCTCTCCCTCACCTAAACAGACCTTAAGGTGAGACAATTAGGCATAACTAGAATCCATAATTCATGTATTTGGCTGATCTGAATTCCAGTCCTTCTATCACCTTATAAAGCACAAAGGCTACTTTAGATAATTTCTCTAGCATTTTTAATGTGACAAAAAACTAGGGTTGTTTTAGGTAAAAAAATCAACTAAATTTGAGTTATTCATATCATAAAATCATAGGATTTTATCCAGTCCAACGTTATTGCACAGAAGAGTTCAGAGGTCATGGCTGCGTTGGCAGTAAATTAGCACTAATACCCACATCTGCTGACTTTCTGCCCAGTTCCCTTTTTCAGTATGGCGTACGGCCCCTTCTGTGATCACTGTGGGGGCTTGGAATCAGCTTTTTAAAATACACAGTGCCTGGCACATAGTCAGCCCTTAATAAAAGTTTATTGATTGATTGAAGTAATAATATCTGCAGCATTTTGAGTTTTGCAAATAACTATTTATCTGATCACGTTTGAGCCTCACCACAGCTTTGTGAGGCAAGTGTTCTAGGTTGCATCATCCCTCTTTGTGGCCTTCGTTCCTCCAGTTCTAATAACCGGTAAGCATATACTAAGTGCTTAATCAATGCTGACTATTTTATAGCTGAAGAAAATAAGACAGAATGAATTTAAGTGACTTGTCCACGATCCTGCGGCTAACAGTGGTCAGACCCACATCTTCTTGACTGCAAATCCTGATCTATTTTTATTATTTTAAAAAGATACATTTGATAAATCATCTTTGTCTTTATATCAGACTCATTTCTTAGGACAAAAACTAACCAAAACAAACCACAACCACAAAAAAGCTTCCTTCCCCATTACAGAATTAGCCTTTTCTTGCGACAAAGAAAAACGATAAAGCTAAACATCTAGTCCAGTGACCGCATCCGACAAAGAGAACGGCTGTCTGGCCTAGTGGGCTCCCAGCTTCTTTCTGGGAGGAGGGAGTGATGCTTCCTTGTGTCTTGTCTGAGACTTTCCTTGGTTTTTCAATGTTGCTTCCCCCACCCCCATCTTTTCATTTACATTGTTGCCATTGTATATATTGTTCTAATGATGTCTTTGTTTTGCTCTTCTGTGTTTCATAGAAATTTTCTGATTCTCTGAATTCCTCATATTTGTCATTCCTTACTGCACAGTCCTATCCTTGAGTCCTCGTTCCCTTGCCATGCCTGGCTTGTGCCATGGCAAACTCCAAACCTCTGATTATCCCCATCATTGACCTCCTCTCCTCTGAGGCTAGAGAAAGTCAGGCAGGTGAGCTCACTGTGTCCACTGCAGATTTATGTTATTCGATCTCATCATGTCCTAATGTCAAGACACCTTTCAGTCTTCTCTAATTGTATTCTCCCACTGCAGCTATTCCAAAACTTCATCTCTCTTTAAACTTCTCACCCTACTTGGCTTTGTTTCTCTCTCAATAGAGAACCTGCCCTCCTAATACTTTACTGAGGAAATTGTTTTTCCAGAAGTTTTTGTCAGATAGTGACTTCTTGTCCCAAAAAGCTGGGGTCTTTGGGATTATCAAACAATGGGATCATTTACTGTGTCTTGTGTACCTAATCTATTCCACCGAGCCATCTTAGCCAGAACCAGATTATTTTGATGATTACCAATTTATAATATAGTTTGAGATCTGGTATGGATAGGGTCACACTTCCTTCACATTTTCTTTTCATTAATTTTCTTAATGTTCTTGACTTTTTATTCTTCTAGATGATTTTTTTGTAAATGAGGAAATAGAGACCATTTCATGTGAGCCCCTCGCCTCCCCTGCTGTACATCGCAAAGCCCTTTGAGGTCATCCCCTACTCTCTTCTCATTTACTTAGATCTCTTTGATGAAGCCACACTTTTCCTTGCTGCAGCCTACAGTTCTGCTTGTCCCCTCGAATCTCCTCCTTTCCTGTGGGGTTCAATGCCTGTCTCTAGAAGATGATACCTAACTCTATACCTAGCTCCAGACTCCCACCTGAGTGCCTTTCCTGCATCTAGAGGTTCTGTAGGCATCTGCAAAGAGACATGAGATGCCCACGTGGACTGTTTGTGCTGGACCTGTGGCAGAGCATCCTGAGCTCGTGTTGGTCTGGTCAGCCACAGTCAGACACTCTGTACCTCGACGCTGGCATAGTGATGTCATTCTGGTCCCCTTCGAGAGCAAAGGACAGCAGCCAACCAAGGCATCTCAGCATGTTGAAAACATTTATTTTTTCATGTCTTTCTTCCCAAACTCGCCTCTCTTCCTAACTTGCCTATTTCTGTTTTCCAATCATTGACTCAGGTTCAGTCTTCCCTGCTGCGGCACTCCTGCTTCCCCTGCATCCAGTCAGTTACCAAGCCTTGTCCAGGCTCCCACCACCACCACCACCACCATCACCACAACCTTCTTTCTGTTTATATAGTCACCACCCTCCTAATCACCTCTTATGGATTATACCACAAGAACTTCCAGACTGGACTCTCAGCCTCAATTCTCTTTCTTCTCCAGTCCTTCTGGATTGGAGCTGATAAAGTGATATTCCTAAAGCACAGGTTTGATGAGGTCACTCCCCGGCTCAAGAATCCCCAGTGGCTCCCCATTTCCTCCAAGAGAAGATCTCAACTCCTCCACTTGGCATTTAAAGCCCTTCACAATCAGATTCTAGCCTACTTTTCCTAGCTTGGTACTAACACTACTGTCCTTTACACCTTCTGGGGTCCAGCCCCTCTGGCTACCTTACCGTTCCTTAGGTGCAACATTCCATCATGACTATCTGTGCTTTTCTCTCATGTGTCTGTCTCCCGTGCCTACCATGCCCTCCCTTCCACAGTGGCCTCTTGGAGCCTTAACCTTCCAGTGAAGTTTAGCTCAAAGGCTTCTGATGGGAGATCTTTTCCAATCCCTCAGCCGATCCTCCTCTCTGCCCCCCAAATTGTATTTACTTTGTATTTTAGTTTAGTAGATATTGACACTGTCTGCTTGTTTGTGTCCTCAACTTCTAGCCATGACGCTATGGGACTGATGATATTTTTACATTAAGTAAGTTATTTTTGTTTTTGTTTTAGCTGTGTTACCTTGGACTGGTCTAGGCATGCTCAGTTTACCTGAGGTGGAGTGGACTGTGTCCCCTACTACAGTGAGTGGGGCAGCCTCTTTCAATTGGCTACCTTTTGTCTTTGAAACTGGTGAGATCTTCATTCTCTTTCCTGCCTTTGTTTCTGCCCTTTTTGGATGCCATGAACGGAATCAGGTGAGAAGGGAAAGAAAATCTTTCCCCTTCCTTGTCTTTTACCCTCCCTGAGAAATGCGTCTGGGGTGTTTGTTTCTGTACTGTGTTGTTTCAGGTGCTGGAGGTCATCCTCACGGTACTGGGAGTTGGAGCCAGGATGATATTGCAGGCAAGATGGTGCAGTCAGGCCAGCATGACAGCCCTGAAAGGCCAAGGGAATTCTGGACGTGGAGCGGAGCCTGTGTCTGTAGGGAGCTAGCTAAGCTGTAGACTGAAACCCCTACCCCACTTGAGAGACTGAAGTGGTTCAAGAGTGGGTATTATGCTCCTGTGTGTTGGGGTAACATGTTTATGTGTTTGTGAAAATCAGGTCTTCCAAAGTAAATATTTCTTTGCAGAAGGTTCAGTGTTACACTTGTCATTTCACTGCTACTGAAAGTTGCTAGTTAGAGTTGTATAGGCAACTCCGAGTGGAACAGTAACCTTTAACAATAGAGCATTTTAAAAAATATTTATTTTTGATACTCTTTTCTTTTGAAATTTTGAGTTCCAAATTCTCTTCCTCCCTCTCATCCCTTCATGTGAAATCATGCAAAACATATTTCCGTATTAGGCATGTTGCAAAAAGAAGCAAAAAAGGTGAGAAAATTATGCTTCAGTTTGCACTCAGAATTCATCAATTCTCTCTCTGGAGGATTTTTTCCATCATAAATCCTTTGGAATTGTCTTGGATCATTGTGTTTATCAGCTTAGCCAAATCTTTCATAATTGATCATTATTATAGCATTGCTATTACTGTGCACCATGATTTCCCAGTTCTTCTCACTTCACTTTGCATCAGTTCGTATGCCCTCATCATTTCTTATAGCACAACATTGCTCCATCACAATCACATGCCACAATTTGTTCAGCCCCTCCCCAGTTGATGGTCATCCTTTCAATTTCCCATTCTTTGCCACCACCAAAAGAGCTGCTATAAATATTTTCGTACTCTGTTTTTGATCTCTTTGGGAGGTAGACCTAGAAGGGGTATTGTTGGGTCAAAGGGGTCAAAGGGTAGGCACAGTTTTATAGACTTTTGGGCATTGTTCCAAATTGCTCTCCACAATGGTTGGACTAATTCACTACTCCACTAACACTTCATTAGTGTACTCTTTTCCCTCTTCTCCAGCATTTGTCATTTCTGATAGGTGTGAGGTGGTACTTCAGAGCTGTTTTAATTTGCATTTTTCTAATCAATAGTGATTTAGAGAATTTCTTCTTATGATTGTAGATTACTTTGATTTCTCCTTCTGAAAACCGCCTGTTCATATCCTTTGACCATGTAGCAAGCGTGTGTCTGGTTTCTAATCTATTCTGCTATCTGCTTCTGTTTTATGCGTGAACTCATCCCATTCACATTCATTGTTATGAATCCAACGTGTGTATTTCCCTCCGTCCCATTCTTGTGTGTCATTTTATCCTGTCCCTCCTCAAAAGTCTGTTTTGCTTCTAGGCATTATTCCCTTAACCTGCCCTCCCTTTGATCTCTTCACCCCACCCCCTTCTCTAATCCCCTTCTCCTCCTATTACCCTATTGGGTAAGATAAATTTCTGCACATAACAGAATGTGTGTGTATATGTGTGTGTGTATATATATATATATATATATATATATATATATATATATATATATATATATGTGTGTATGTATGTTCTTTCCCTCTTTGAACCATTGTGATGACAGTGAAGTTCAAGCATTGTCTGCCATTCCCCCATTTCTCCCTCCACTGTAGAAACTCTTCCTTGTACACCTCTTTTATGTGAGAAAAATTTCCCCCTTCTACCTGTCCCTTCTCTCTTCTCCCACTGCATCCTTCTTTCTTACCCCTTCATTTTTTTTTAGATCATTCTGACAAAATTATCTCATACCCATGCCGTCTTTTTATGTAATCTCCTTTTAGCTGTCCTAACAATGATAAAGTTCTTAGGAGTTATATGAATCTCTAGGCTCCACTTATATACGTTCATATGAAGCACATTTTCGCATTAGTCATGATGTAAAGAAGAATTAGAATCAATAGGAGGAACCACAAGAAAGAAGAAGCAAAACAACAAAAGAAAAGGAGAGCAAATAGTGTGCTTTCATCTGTATTCAGATTCTATAGTTCTTTCTCTGGATATAGATAGTTGTTTTTTTTTTCTTGGTAATTTGATTTTCTTCTGTTTACTTACTTATTTTTTGGTGAGGCAGTTGGGGTTAAGTGACTTGCCCAGAGTCACACAGCTAGTGACTGTTATGTGTCTGGGGCTGGATTTGAATTCAGGTCCTCCTGCCTTCAGGGTTGGTACTCTCTCCACCGTGCCACCTAGCTGCCCCTTGGATAGCTTTTTCTACAGTGAGTCTTTTGGAGTTGTCTTATATCCTTGCATTGGTGAGATGAGCTAAGTCTACCAAAGTCAGTCATCACACAGTGTGTCTGTTACTGTGTACAATGTTCTCCTGCTCCTGCTCATTTCATTCAGCATCAGTTCATGTAAGTCTTTCCAGGTGTTTTTGAAGTCTGCCTGTTCATCATTGCTTATAGCACAATAATATTCCATTGCATGTATATGCCAGAGCTTGCTCAGCCATTCCCCAGTTGATGTACATCCTCTCAATTTCCAATTCTTGGCCCCCACAAAAAGAGCTGCTATGAATATTTTTGTACATGTGGGTCTTTTCCCCGTTTTTATGATCTCTTTTGGATGTAGACCTACAGTGGTATTGCTGGGTCAAAGGGTATGCACAGTTTTATAGCCTTTTGGGTACAGTTCCAAATTGCTCAAGTGTGGTTATTTTCTTCAGTGAATTTTTGTGCCTCTCTTACCATTAGGCCAATTCTGTTTTTTAAGGTGTTATTTTCTTTAGCAATATTTGTGCCTCTTTTTACTAAGTTGTTAATTGTCTTCTTATAATTTTCTTGTATCACTCTAATTTCTTTTTCCAATTTTTCCTCTACCACCCTTATCTTTTTCTTTAATTCTTCCAGGAATTTCTTGTTGGGTTTGTCTCCAATTAGCATTTTTCTTTGAGGGTTTAATCATAGCTGTTTTTGCCTTCTTGTCTTCTTCTGAGCATGTGTCTTGATTTTCCGCAGTAGATTTTTATGGTCAGGTTCTTTTTTTGTTGTTATTTGCTCATTTTTCCAGCCTATTTCTTGACTTTGAATTTCATATTAAAATTGGGCTGTGCTCACCTGGGGTGGGGAGGTACTGTCCCAAGCTTTGGGCTTTTTTGTGCTTCTGTTTTCAGAGCTAGTTCTGGGTCTGCAAGTTTTTGGTGTTTCCAAGGTGGTGTGATCCTGGGAGAGGTGTGGTCATTTGTGGTCATTGTCTTCCTGGTCTGTGCTCTGTTCTTTACCCAAGAAAGGCTGCTGGTTCTCTGTAGTCTCAATCTCTAGCATTCCTCTTGACCCTGGAACCATGACCAGGTTCACTAGGGGAACACTGCCCCTGAAAGGGCAAATGTTCTTCTTCACCAGGGCCCCTGCTCCCTAGTGAAAGACCAGAAGTGCTCTTCCATGCCCTGGAACTGGGGCCCAGAACTACGTGTGGGCCTTTAGAGCTGCCAGTCAGCACCAGCTACACCCAGTGACAGCAGAGGGTCCCAGCCCCCTTCCCATCTCTGGGCTGAGAGCTCCCAAAGCTGCTGCTGCTGTTGCAGCAGCGGCCTCCAAGGCCCAGTGCTGGTGTTCTCACTGTGCTCTGGGCCTGTGCCCACCCCAGGGTTACACACCTCTCCTGCTCATCTCCTAAGCTGTTTAAGGCTGGAAAAATATCCCACCCTGGCCTTTTGCTGGCTCTGCTGCTCCAAAATTTGATTTGAGGTGTTATTTTAAAGTTGTTTGGAGGGGAAGGTGGGGAGAGTTCAGCAGGGTTGCTGTCTCTAATCCATCGTCTTGGCCTTGCCCTCAGGTAAGAGTTTTGTTAGATGGCTTATGGTTTTAGCAAGTAGTTTAGGTATCTGAGAGCTTAAGGGACTTACTGGTTTGTGGTCCCACAGCTCCTATATGCTACAGGTCTCTAACTTAGGTCTTCCTGACTCTAAAGTATGTCCTCTACCTACTGTGCCATACTGCCTTACATACCTGTACTACACATTTATATATTATAGTTTTTCAGTCATTCCCTAATCAGTGTGTACCACTTAGTTTCTAGTACTTTGCTAGCAGAAAGAACACTGCTATGAATATCTTGGTATATATTGGACCTTAGTTTTTATCTTTGACTTCTTTGGGGGTATTTGTGCACTATTGGGATGGCTAGGTCAAAGGTATGGACGCTTTTCTTTCCCAATTCCAAATTGCCGCCCGGAAAGTCTGGGCATCAAAACATACTCCCTATTTTTAATGTAGCCACCTGAGTGCTCAAAGGGTACTCCCAAAAGAACTGGGCCAGAGCTTACACCTAACTTTTGAATACACACATTTGACAGCACCAGATTCTTTCCATATATTCCTGAGAGGGGAGGAGGGGTTGAGGAAAGGTTCTGACCAGCCAGAGGGTAGGACTTCCTCTAGTCTTCAGTTACATAATGATGAAAAGTGTTGAAGCTGCTGTGTCCCACTGAGGTCTAAATAAAACATTGTGGATCTTAATTCTAACTATGTGCTAAAATATTTATAAGAGAGGGAGGAATTCCTGCTTTAAAGACTCCCTTTCAATGAAGTTAGCCTCAGATGCTTTAAAAAGAAAACCACTGCCATTCTGGGTAGAGCTTGCTGTTTGCATTTGCAGCTGCCTCCAGGACAAAAAGCTCTCTGTGGGAAACTTCTCTTTGTCTGACCCAGCAGTGTGCTGGCATATATGTTTAACAACTGGCTCTTTTATTAAAAAATGTACCCACAATGCACTTTTAAGTCAACTCTGCATTATATTTTCTCCATCACTTTGTTAAATCTAGACAATTAACAAAACACTCAACTGATCCCTAATTAGTAGTGTTTGCAATTTTTGAGGGATACATTTTCCCACAAAATTTAACAATTGGCTTTTAGAAGCCAGTTTTAGCCAGCTCCAGTACACTCCTGGCTTGTTGAGTTTGCTTTGTTTTGTTTTTTCCAATTTGCTTCTGGGTTCATAGCGTAGTTCAGGATGGTTGTGGTTGTTTGGCTTCTGGATCCATGGAACATGGCTGTCAAGTTGAATTGGGTAATAAGTTTACTAAATATTACAGTATGTACTATATGTAGGTCAATGTAGCTATGCTGTCTTTCTCTGCGTATTATTAACCCCCATCACACAACATCCAGAAGCTCCGTATGACATCCAGAGTCAAATAGAAAGCCCTCTGCTTGGCATTTGAAGCTCTCACACTATGTCCCTGGCTCACGCCCACGATGCAGAGGATGCTTTTCCCTATGCGGAAGAGGCCAGGGAGCCCTGATCTGAGAGTCCTGGTGACGACGCGTGCTGGGGGGCGGTGCTCAGAGAAGCTCTGGAGCATGCTTCCACGTTCTGTCACTGGGTCTGGCCTGCTAACTAGTGGTGAAAGGCGGTCTCATTGATGGGCTGCAGTGGCAGACATGGAGTGGGGGGTGCTTCAGAAAGGTAGAAGTCAGCCTAGCTTCATTCTCTCTGCATCTAACTTCTTTGGCTGACTTATTCCTACTAGACAGTGTCCGGTGAAGGACAGGGCTGCACGGGGAGGAGTCTCAGGCCTTTCCCTATCTATGCCAACATGTTACCCTGTGAAAACAGGCCTTGGTACTTCGCATTGTCATTTATTCTCTGTTTTTCTCTTAATATGAAGGAGACTAATCTGCAGGTTATGACCCTGTGACTTTTAAAAGTTCAGGAGAATGAGCCCTCTGGAAGTCCATGGTCAGTTTTACAGCCAGTTCTGCTAAGATGAGTAAGCTTCCAGGGCTAGCCTGCAGTAGCTGAGATGAGGATTCATCTGGTAGTGATGCCCCATTTGGATGTGAACTTGGCAGCACTAATGTTATATGGAAAGTGTGTCTCCAGAGCCTGAGGTGGTAAAGTAGACAGCATACCCCTGAAGTGCTGGGAGGGAAATGTTTGTAACTTCTATTCCTGCTACCTCTTTTAAGTGAATATCCCTTTGTAAAGGTTAATTGATGCAAATTGGTTGAATAGAGCTGGGGGCCCAAACACTAGTGGCTAACAGTGTGTGTATGTGGGGAAACACATCCAGAATGGGGACTCAAGCCCATAACGGTAGAGAAGAGTCACTCCCCCTAGGACGCCGAGGGGGAGATACGGCTGCCTGACTCTGGGATGGTGAGGCCAGCGAGAATCCTTGCTCTCCTGCCACCTTCTAGTCTTCTTACACTTCCTCTGTGGTCCAGCTGGGCTGGCCTGTGTTGCTCCTCACCCATGACAAGCCATCTCCCATCTCTCTGCATTTTACTGACTGGTCCCCAGTTGTTGGAATGTCCTGCCTCTTGGTTTCCTGATTTCCTTTAAAACTCATCTTAATCCCTACCTTCTTTAGGACTTTCCCAGATACCCCATTTTCTACTGCCTTACCCTGTCAAATTACTTTCCATCTACTCTGTCCACGTCTTGTATGTTCCCAGGGTCTTTCCCATTAGAATGGGAGCTCCCTGAGGGCAGGGACCATATGTTTACCTTTCTTTGTATGTTTAGCGGGTGAGCCCAGTTCCTAGCACACAGGAAACGATTCTTGTGGACTGATTGATTTGAAATGTAGTAATGGGGAGCACAGGGGAAAACACCATAAACCAGTCACCTTGTTTTAGAGCAGGGTAGACTTTGATGTCCTTTGTCCGTAAGTGTCACAAGCCCTCCAGGAGCTCAGCGGGGAGAATTTTCAGCAAACACAAGGAAGCTGCTTGACTTTACAATGGTCTGACCAACTCTTCTCAGGCACAAGGTGTGTTCTCTGCCTCAACCTTTGCTTCAGTCCTCCATTTTCCTCCCTTTCTTCCCAGATCTGTTTCCTGGCCATCATTTTTACTTCATCCCTACATATATCTCCATTGAGAGACCACAGTTATTCTCCTTGTCTTGGGCGTGAAAGTTGCTAGTTTCAGCTCTGTCTTCTCTGGATGTAGCTGACGAGCTTCCTTTTGGCCTGCTTTCTGAGCAGTTTTCATTTTCACATGTTTTTGCTGTGGGCAGAAGGAGTTGATATAAGGTGTAATGGATGGTATGAATAAAACAGGTTACTTTTTAAAAAAAAAATTTAGTTTTAGTTTTTCAACGTTCACTTTTATGAGATTTTGAGTTTTAAATTTTCTCCCCTTCCTTCTCCTTCCCCCTCCCCAAGGTGGCATGCAATCTGATATAAGCTCCACTTATGTATTCATGTTAAGCGTATTTTCACATTAGTCATGACATAAAGAAGAATTAGAACTAATAGGAGGAATCACGAGAAAGAAGAAACAAAACAAAACAGCAGAAGAAAAGCAGAGCAAATAGTATGCTTTGTTCTGCATGCAGATTCCATAATTCTTTCTGCGATGTGGTTAGCCTTTTCCATTGTGAGTCTTTTGGAGTTGTTGTCTTCGATCTTTGCATTGCTGAGAAGAGCTAAGTCTATCAAAGTCAGTCATCACACAAGGTTGCTGTTACTATGTACAGTGTCCTCCTGGTTCTGCTCTTTTCACTCAGCATCAGTTCACGTAAGTCTTTCCAGGTTTTCCTGAAGTCTGCTTGCTCATCATTTCTTGTAGCACAATAATATTCCATTACATTCATATACCACAACTTGTTCAGCCATTCCCCAATGGATGGGCATCCCCTCGATTTCCAATTCTTTGCCACCACAAAAAGAGCTGCTATAAATACTTTTGTACATGTGGGTCCTTTTCCCATTTGTGTGATCTCTTTGGGATACAGCCCTAGAAGTGCTGAGGCAAAGGGTATGCACATTTTTATAGCCCTTTGGGCATAGTTCCAAATTGCTCTCCAGAATGGTTGGATCAGTTCACAACTCTACCAACAATGCATTACAGTTCCAATTTTCCCATTATCTTCTCCAACATTTATCATTATTCTGTTTTGTCATGTTAGCCAATCTGATAGGTGTGAACTCAGAATCGTTTTGATCTGCATTTCTCTAATCAATAGTGATTCTCAGAGCATTTTTTCATGTGACTATAGGTGGCTTTAATTTCTTCATCTGAAAACTGCCTATAAAACAGGTTATTTGATAGATGGAGTGAGTATCTATATATTCGTTATTTTCTTGCCTCAGCCAAGTCCTTCCTAATGACAGAAAAAAGACATACATTCCTGGTAACCTTTAAAATGAATGTACTTTTTGTTTGTTTCTTACTTCCATTAGGTTGTTTCAACTCTGACCTCTCTATCGATTGTAAGTTGCTAAGCAAGAAATGAACTATATTGGGAAAGAAGTTTAACTTTGCTGGTGCCAAATGTTATTGGGGGATGTCTCAGAAGTATTGACAACGAAGAGCCAAGTCACCTTGCATTTCCTCTGAGTCCAACTGTGTGAATTCTTGAGCCACATGAAATGTTTCAGAAGCCAATTGAAATAATGGAGAAGAGTCCTCAGTCTGTCTCAAAGCCCCAGCCCCCCATCCAGCCTTATGTATGTTCCACAATAAAGGATTTCCAAGAAGAAAGAGATTTTTTGGCAAACAACATCTTCCCCCAGCTTAATGAACTCTGCGTTTCCTGGGGGACGTATTTCAAGGCTATTGACCTGAGGTGGCCAGCATCTGAGGCACATGACCCTCTCTGCCCTAACTTTCATAGGCCGTACTGCAGCCTGCAATCCCAGCAGCTGAAGCTTTGCCTTGATTACATCAACAACTCGTTCCCTTTTTTCCTTTGCATGCTGGGCCAGACCTATGGCGAATTCCTCCATGAGGATACAAATTTCCTGCCCACTGGCACCCCCGACCTGCCAGGGCTCTCCAAGGTGGAAAAGACCCTATATGTTGCAGCCCACAATGGCTACCCTTGGGTCCTGGAGAATTTCACCTGCAGCCTCACAGAGCTGGAAGTGATCCAGGCGGCCTTTATGAAGGATTCCCAGTTTCAGTATTACTATTTTCGGACTGGTACCATGCTACTGAAAGCATTAGAACAGGAAAAGGGAAAGATTACCTGTCCACAATCCCAGCAGAAGGAATACGAGAAACGGCGGATCGGTGAGCTCAAAGCCAAGATTATTAGCAAAGGGCTTCCGGTCAGGTTTTACAGAGATCTCCACGAGTTAGGCCAATTGGTTTTCAAAGACTGGTCAGCTGTGATAGAAAAGCTTTACCCTGCTTCCATTCTGCCAGAAAATGTAGGTTAGTAAAAAATCAGGGCTTGGAGCTGAGAGTCATCATAACATCCGTACTTTGTCTTTCAGTAAGCTTTTAAAATTCGAGCATCATATAGCATTTAAAGGTAAGTAGTTGTTGGAGTGTTCTGATGACAAGTGGATCCCTGTCTTATTAAAATGAACTCTTGCCAAAAATGATAAATGAACTGGTTCTGGGGAAATAGAAGGGAGAAAGAGGACATGCTGATTTGCAGCAGTGACCCAAGTCAATCAGTTAGTCAATAAACACTTATTAAGTGTGCACTCTGCAGCAGGTGCTGTGTAAATTAGGGCAAGAATCATGAACAAACCTCTTTTCCTTTGAGAGGCAACTCTCTGATATTATCCTGACTCATATACATAGAAAGATTTGATCATGGCAGGGGCTAGACTCAAGAAAGGATTAGCCTGCTTCTAATTAGTGCATTCTTGAAGAGCATGCAAGTGAGCCGCCTCAATTTTGGTAGTCTGTTTATAAGTCAGTTGTTTGGATCGCAGAATTTTTTTTTCCAGAGAAACAGTTTTGTCCCTGGGGAGAAGGGTGGGGTAAGATTGCCAGGCAAGCCCACAACAGCCAGTTTAAAATAGGATGTGCCAGAAGTATTGTGCTGTTTCCCTTGGACTCTAGAACCCAACCACCGCGTATAGCATCATTTTGATGGTAAATGGAGTCTGAGTCCTGTGAACCACTGACAGCGGTAACCCAAGGCCTGAGGCTGGGGCTTAGTAGTGAGGAGGAGCAGGGGTTAGAATCCTGAGGAAGTGTGGTAGAGTAGATAGTGTTCTGAACTTGGAGTTAGGAAGACCCAGGTTTGGATCCCACCTAAGACTCACTAGCTGTGTGACCAATTATCTAATCTCTCAGAGCCTCAATATCTTTTGTCAAATGGTAATAACGATCTCGTACTGGGAGGCAGAGTGGCTTAATGGATGGAAAGTGAGGCAGGGAGATGTGGGTTTGAGCCCCACCTTTGACATAGACTGTCTGTGGTACCTCAGGCAATAACATTTAATTGGGAAATACTTAACGAAATGAATGAAAATACAACATGGGACATAGATAATGTTAATATGTGGTTTTTGAAGTCAGTGTGCTGGCCCATTTTCTGTTTGAGCTTGACACCACTGCTCAAGTCTGTAGATTACAGAGAAGGAGATGGTCTACATTGGGAGAGGGATTCATCTCATCCTGGACCAAGGAAATCCCAGGTCTCCTTATACTTACATTACCTGTTTCTTTATTTTTCTTTATTTTTTGCTAGGCAATGGGGTTAAGTGACTTGCCCAGGGTCACACAGCTAGTAAGTGTTATGTGTCTGAGGTTAGATTTGAACTCAGGTCCTCCTGACTCCAGGGCCGGTGCTCTATCCACTGCGCCACCTAGCTGCCCCTTACATTACCAGTTTCTTAGGGTTGTCATGTAGACCTTGAAGGGTTGTGGGAATGTGAGGATGTGGAAAGGCTACCCTCACTCGAGGTGTGTGATGCCTCATGTGACTCGGGCCGCTCCCTAGGACCCATCTCTAAGTCAGAGGCAGGTTGCAGTCAGTGTAGAATTGGGAGAGCTCCTGAGTGTTTAGTGGCAGAACCTGAACCCAGGTCTTCCTGACTCCAAGGCTGGCTCTCTTTCCTTGTGCCACGATGTCCATTATTTTGTACTACGAACGAAAAGACAGATAACCAAAAGCAAGGGAATGTAGGTGACTCCTAAATGGATGAGTGTTGAGTCCTTTTAAACTGAATTTGGCATCGCAGAATTTTAGAGCTAAAAGCAACCTTAAAAACCACCTAGTCCAGCTTTTTAATTTCACTCATGAAGGAACTGACATCCAGAGAGTTTGGACCTTGTCCAATGTCATAGAGTGACCCTACCATACAGCCTCACCGGCATAAGTAATGAGAAGTAGCATTTTGCCCTTTGCATTGCCTGTGTTTCCCCTAGAAATTCATTTTGGTTGCTTCAAAATTTTTTATTTGAAATGGTGAGAGAACACAGCAAGGTCAGCTTTTTGACCTTTTTGATTTGAGGTCATGGAAAAATTTAGATACCTACATAGGCACACACTGAGGGAATTAAGAAAGATCCGGTTGTTTACTCAGTCTTCATTGAGGCCGGAACAATCTGTCCCGTAGAGTTGCCAGTATAAGCTTGACTCAGAGGAGGGGCGAGGGCCTGTGCGGGGAAGCTGATATGAGCCGTGCACAGCTGATGACCGAGTCTTGCCATACCAGGTATTAACAGATACCTTTTTTTTTGTCTCTCAAGACCATGAGCACAACTTTGAACGTTCTTATCATGAAGCTTTTACTGTAAAGTGCCAGAAGATGTTTGTGTTGTCTAAAGAATCGAAACAAGCATTTGAAGCTTTGGAAAAATTTGTGATGAAGGATCCTCAAAATGAGGCGGGCAGACAGGAATCCGGCAGCTCTCTGGAATCTGTCCTCAGGTAATCTAGAGAGGAATGTTTCAGGCACGTCTTTTGGTTGGCTTTAGGCAATGTAGCTGCACTGGGGTCTGGAGTGGAAAGGTGGTCTTCTCAGTTCCTTCCTTCAGAACCTGGCTCAGGGCTCGGCACCTCCAACAGGCCTTCCTTGATGGCACATTTCCCTGGTGTTCCAGGGTCATTATCATTCATTTGTACGCATTTCCCAATCTGCCCCCTCATTTGCCTACTTCAGCCTCTCCAAGAAGATCGGAAGCTCCTTCAGAGCAGGGATCTGCCTCCTGCCTTTATTTATTTATCAGTTTGCCTGTTTATTTATTTATTTTTAGATTTTATATCCCTCAAAGAAACTCTTGCAATGTTGTACGTGAAGGAGACATTTAATAAATTCCCAGTGAATGAACATTTGACTTCTCCTCCCTGGGCCTCAGTTTCCACATCTGTAAGATGAAAGGGTTGGACTAAATGACCTTGAGGTCCCTTCCAGCTCTAGAGCTCTGATTCTGTGTGATCCTGAGATTCAGAAAGTGGAAGAAGTGAATTTGGGAATTACAGCCTCCACATCAGAGGCTTTATAAAAGGTCATGTATTTTGGTGATAGCTTTAGCCCAGAGAGGCAACACGGCCTTGAAGCCTGGAAGGCTTCATGCTGGCTAAGTGACTGCAGGCAAATCCAGGTCATTCTAGAAAACTTTAAGGTGAAAAATAAGCAGCTAATTGGTGGTGCCATGGTAGGTAGAGTCACAGACCTGGAGTCAGGATAACTCAGATTCAAATCCTGCCTCTGACACATACTAGCTGTTGGATCCTGGGCAAGTACCTTAACCTCTGTCTGCTTCAATTTCCTCATCTGTAAAATGAGGATAATAATAGCACCAACCTCCCAGGATAAAATGATATAAAGTGCTTATCTGTATGGCTTGGTGGAGGGATTTTCACATGAGAATGTTTTCTGTCACAGATAAAGTCACAGGGTTGGGGATAGGACCTAATTCTGTGATTTCACTGTTAAAGGGAACTCCTGGATGAGGGAATTTTCACCACCAGTTTGGGTCAGTACCTTCTCTACCACTTGGAGTCTTTGGCTATTTCCTGGAGCCATGAGAGGCTATGTAATCTGCCCAGGGTTACAGAGCCAGTAATTGTCCCACGCGGGGCTTGAACCAGGGTCTTTGTGGCTTTGAGGCCAGTTCCCTGTCCAGTCAGTAAGTTATTTATTAAGTACCTACTGTGTGCAGGCACTATACTAGGTGCTGGGGATACAAAGAAAGGCATAAGGCAATCCCTGCCCTCAAGGGGCTATTTCTCTCCAGATTATCCACCTCTCAGGGGATGTGGGAAAACTGGGACACTAATGCATTGTTGATGGAGTTATGAACTGATCCAGCCATTCTAGAGAGCAACGTGGATTATGCCCGGGGGGCTATAAAACTGTACATTTCCTTTGACCCAGCAATACCTCTACTAGGTCTGTATCCCAAAGAGATAAAAAAGAAATAGGAAAAAGTCCTATGTGTACAAAAATATTTATAGTATCTCTTTTTGTGGTGGTAAAGAATTAGAAATTGAGAGGATGCCCATCAGTTGGGAAATGGCTGAACAAGTTGTGGTATATGATTGTGATGGAATACTATTGTGCTGTAAGAAATGATGAAGGGGATGGTTGCAGAAAAACCTGGCAAGTCTCATATGAACTGATGCGAAGTGAAGTGAGCAGAACCAGGAGAACACTGGACACAGGGACAGCAACATTGTAGCAATGATCAGCTGTGAAAGGCTCTGATCAAGACAGTGATCCAAGACCACCGCAAAGGATGCACCTCCAAGCAGAGAACTGACGAGCTCTCAGTGCAGATTGTAGCATACATATGTAGCGCCTAGGTATTCACTTGCGTCATTTTTCTTGCTTTTTTTGCGGCATGGCTGAGATGGAAGTCTGTTTCGCATTATTTCACATGTATAGTTGGTATCACATTTCTTGCCTTCACGATGGATGGGGGAGGGATGAGAAGGAGGGAGAAAACTCAGAACTTAAAATGAAAAAAAAAAAGAATGTTTAAGCCCAAGTCCAGGAGCAGCAGTCTCACATCTAACTTAGAAGTCCTTGAAGCCCAGCCAACCGTATCTGAGCTCGGATTTTCTCCAAAATGGGAACTACTGTCAAGGGTCAGCTGATTGCGAATGTCCTAAAAGAAGACCAGTCTCCCCGTAACCAGATCACTGTTGTTGGGATTAGTGCGGTTGGCATGGCATGTGCCCTGAATATCTTAATAAAGGATTTGGTTGATGAACTTGCCCTGGCTGATCTAATAGAAGACAAACGAAAGAGAGAGATGATGGGTCTCCAACATGGCGGCCTTTTCCTCAGCACACCAAAGATTGTCTCTGTCAAAGACTGTAGTGGGACTGCAGAATCAGAGCTGGTTGTTGTTACGGCTGGGGCACGTTAGCAGAAGGGAGAAAGTCATCTTAATTTGGTCCGGTGTGATGTGAATATCTTTAAATTCATCATTTCCCATGTTGTTAAATACAGCCCTAACTGCAAGCTGCTTATTGTTTCCAATCCAGTGGGTATTTTGAGATATGTGACGTGGAAGCTGAGTGGCTTTCCTTAAAACCAAGTCATAGCGTTAGGGAAGTTGTTGCAATCTGGACTCTGCCCATTTCTGTTACGTGATGGGGGAGAGACTCGGTGTCCATTCTTCAAGTTGTCAAAGATGGGTTTTTGGGGGAGACTTCAGTGTTACTGTGTGGACTGGAGTGAATGTTGCCTATGTCTCAACTGCTTTAGGAATTGATGCTGATTCAGAATATTGGAAAGACATTCATAAAGAGGTGGTTGAACATATTGTGAGGTGATCAAGTTGAAGGGCCATACTTCCTGGGCCAAGTGGGCTTGTCTTCTATGGCAGATCTGGCAGAAAACATAATGAAGAATCTTAGAAGAGAGCATCCAATTTCCATCATGATTAAGGATCTGTATATGGCATTAATGATGATGTCTTCTAAAATATTTATGGTAACCCTTTTTGTGGTGGCTAAGAATGGGAAATTGAAGGGATGCCCATCAATTGGGGCACGGCTAAACAAGCTATGGTATATGATTGTAATGGAAGATCATCGTGCTTTAAGAAGTTTCCAGAAAAACCTGGAAACACTTACATGAACTGATGCATAGTGAAGTGAACAGAACCAGGAGAATGTTGTACACAGTAACAGCAATGTTGTGTGATGAAGAATTGTGAATGACTTAGCTATTCTCAGCAACACAATGATCCAAGACAATCCCAAAGGACAAATGATGAAGCATACTATCTACCTCCAGAGAAAGAACTGATATTGTTTGAATACAGACTGAAGCACGCTATTTATCACTTTCTTTCTGTTATTTTTCCTTTTATTTGAGTCTTCTTGAACAAAATGACTAATATAGAAATATTTTATATGATTGCATATGTATAACATATCTGATTGCTTACCATCTTGGGGAGGGGGGAGGGAATGGAGAGAGGGAAGGATAGAATTGGAAATTCAAAACTTTAAAAAAAACATGTTAAAAATTGTTTTAACATGTAATTGGGGGAAATCGTGTGTGTGTGTGTGTGTGTGTGTGTGTGTGTGTGTGTGTATGTGTGTATAAAATGATGTCTTTCTCAGTGTTCCATGTGTCTTGAGGCAGAATGACATTTCAGATGTGGTGAAGGTGAGCCTGAATCTGGGGAGGAGTCCCATTTGAAGAAGAATGCAGAAACTCTTTGGGGAATCCAGAAGAAGCTGAACTTTTAAAGTCTTTAATGTGTAGCCACTTTACTGTCCAGAGAACATGGCAGTGATTAAGGGATTATGTCTGATGGGCTTTTCAAGTAGGTCAAAATCCTTCCTCTGATTAGTGATTCAACACCAGAAATGTAAAACCTATGAACACACTCCAGTCTCTTCCTAAAGTTAGAAATGGGGAATAGTACAGTGTGACTACTATTTGTTAAACCCTATCATTTCCAAAGTGAAGCTGGATGTGACTTGTATGGTCTTGAAGTAGTTGCTATAGAACAGAGCCAGCACCCCACATATACCGGCCTGCTTTGTCAATGCAGCAGGTTCCTGTAGGTACAGAAGACAACTTTTGGTTCCTGGACACAAAACACCACACAGTAATATTTTGTTGATGCATTCATTACCTTTGTGCCCCCCTCCATTAGGGCTCTACAGCATGGCCCCATGTATCACCTTTCCAGAGGACCTGATTTTGTGTATATGTGTATGGGGGGGTACACACACACACACACACACACACACATATATATATACATATATACACATAGATATATATCAATAGTCATAAATTTCCATATTACATAAAAAGATCTATATATGTACAATGATACAACCAATTCCTCAAATGTCATGCTAACCCAAATACTGAATAAACAACAAATAACTGATTAAAAAAAGAATTTTTAAATAAATAATATATTAAACAGAAAGATCACCATCCTCTCCTCTCTCTCTTGGAACAACGCTCTTTAGCCTATTAGTCTACATTTGATTCCTCATAAGAACGTAGAAAGTTTAAAAGAAAAATTCTAGGATTTTAAAAAATGACACAAGTTCTATAGTTTGTCATAAATTTGACAAAGCAATTATTTGGTACTGGATAACAAAATTGTAAAAGAAAGACCAACTATACGGTGAGTTTTGGCAAGATGCTAATTTTCATTTGCCAATAAACAGGGTGTGTGTAGTTGCCTTTGACATAATCTATATCCCAGTTTAAGCAAAATCAGGACGACTTAAATTAGTTTCAGATTGAAAATGAAGGGGCTTACTTTGCTTTGTGCTAGACCCCGTCAGTGGACCCAGGTTACAGTTTCAGCTTGAAGGCTTCCTAGCTGTGAGATCTTGTATGTGTCATTTAAATTCTCCCGGTCTGTGATCCTGAGTCCTGTTGCAGAGCCCCCAGTGAAAGAAGCTTTGCCGGGTCATGCCCAGCAGCAAACATTAGTACTCTTGGCTGTTCGAGACGCACCAGGGATGGTGCAGAGGGTTTTGAGAACCTACTTGTCTTTGCAGGCCAGGATCCATGGGACATTTCATCTGTTTCTTAGGGGATGAAGCCTTGGGGAGAAGAGAGAGAGAGAGAGATGCATTGTCCCTGCTGATGACCCGAGGAGAATTCTGTGATGTCCCACTCGCCGTGGGCTGGAACCTGGCGCATAACTTGTGCTCCATTTGGGGTGCCTCGGAGGCTTGTAGCCCAAATCAGCTCTTGTAGGTTCTAAAGCCTTCTGCCTTTTATACATTCTTTCAGAGAAAGAATGATTCGGGGGTCTCATTCTTTCTGTTCCGTCCTGAATGGCACTTTAATGTTTACTTGTCTTGGTTCAGTCCTCCCCTTCATGGGGTCCCCGTTCCTTTGTTTGGGAACTCATGCAGTGTATAAAACACACTGTGTATAAAATGCAGCCGCTGCACCATCAGATCATGTCTGGGGTCCTTTCTAGCTCCGGGTCTGTGCTCTTATCATGAGGAGGCTACATAATTACCATGGCTGTGCCCATGGCCCAGTGGCCTTGGAAATCTCCCTCTCTAATTATGCTCTCAGTTTGCTATTTCATTTGACTAGATTGTGTAGCTGTTTCATCTTTTTGGCCTCATCTGTTTTAAGGCTTTGTATACTACATGGAAGTAAATCATTATTTCTCATTTAACACAGCTATCCAGTTTTAAGCCACTGCAATCCACTCAATTTCTATCTCTGACGTACCCGCTCTCCATCCTCATAGCTTAGAGGCCTAGTGATCTTGGTTCTAGAACCAGAAGACAGAAAGTGTTCCTTAATTATTCTCACTAGTAAAGATAGAGTAGGGTCACAGACTTAGAGTTGGAAAGGCCCTTAGAGGTCATCTAGTCTAATTTCCTCATTTTGTAAATGAGGAAACTGAGGCCCACGTGATCCGAGACTGTTGTGTGATCATACAAAATGGGGACTTTTCATAGAAGTATCCCTTCTTGTAGACAGAGAAGTGCCCTGCCCCTGCTTTGGCCCTCAATTATTCTGTGAAGCCCATGTAAATTTCAAATAGACCCTTCTTTGGTGGGGATGATATCCCATCTCTTGTCTCCAGCTTGGAACATTCCCAAGTGGTCAATCACTTGTTGGGGTACCTTTATGAGACACACAGCTAGGTCCCCTCATTAGTGTGACTAAGGAACCCAGTGAATTGGTCACATATATTGAAATTAGAACTATTCGAAGTTATAATTATGTAAAATGTGGTCACTGATTCCAGCTCATTGGAAATGTCCAGTGCAAATTTGAATAATGTGGCTTTAATATTAGCTCTAATTGGGACACAATTACCCTTCTTTCCATGAGCATGGCATAGCAGTATAACATATGTTTAAGATAATCTTTCCTCAGATATCCTAATTCATGTATTTGAAAACCCACACTTTTTTTTAAGGCAATATTAACAGTGTTGAAAAGTTTACATAATTTTCTTTAACTTAGTCAATAACCCACTCACTGAATTTCTACTGCACACCTAACACCATTATCTGAAGTGGATTAGTCAAACAGGCCCTGCCATGATACATTTTTCCTAGAATACTTTTAATCTAAATGCCCATGGCTTAATTGTTTGCTTTGTAATTTTGAAACAGTATCTGGCCAGGTGAAATGTCAGTTGTTTTGGTCAGAAGAAAAGGAGCATTCTTCTGGAGCCCAAAAGCTTTAGCTTCATCCCCACTTCACTAAAGAAACACAATTCATTTGTAAGCTTAAAGGAAGAGACCCCAGATGGCTTGATGATTTTTCTATTGACATTTTCTATTGATATTTTAAGTTATTTTAGGGAGAAGAAGATGAAAACTCTTCTTTAATTTTATGGCTATATTAGTTTTTGTTCTAAGTATGATATAATATCAGATCCTATAATCTGCATTTAAGGTAGTGAAAACTGTGGTTCTAGATTTATATTTATGGAGAAAGAGTGATTTGTCTAGTTTCTAGGTCTGGAGCAGTCAGAAATTAATCAGCAGATATAGGGTGTCCTCAAAGTCTTAGTGCAATCTTAAATCTTAATAAAACTTTTGGAATTCTGTTTAAGGTTAAACTTTTGGGATGCTGGCTATTTGTGAATTCTTAGAGGCAAGAAGACCTCCCCTCTCCCCCCCGCCAAATTCTGCCTTTAATACATACTGGGGGTGGGAGGGAGGAAGGTGAGGGAACAAGCATTTCTCTGTGTGTGTGTGTGTGTGTGTGTGTGTGTGTGTGTGTGTGTGTGTGTGTGGCAGTTGGGGTTAAATGACTTGCCCAGAGTCACGCAACTAGTGAGTGTTATGTGTCTGAGGCTGGATTTGAACTCAGGTCCTCCTGACTCCAGGCCATTGCTCGATCTATCACTGCGCCATCTAGCTGCCCTGGAACAAACATTTCTTGAGCTCCTACTGTGTGCCAGGCATCATGCCAAGCACTTTATAGATGTTATCTCATTTTATCCTCACAACAACTCTGGAAGGTAGGTGTTTTTGGGATCCCTGTGTACAAGAAGCTTAACCTTCCAATGTCTCAGGTATTTTTTTTTTTTTGGTGAGGCAATCAGGGCTAAGTGACTTGCCCAGGGTCATACTGTCCCAGGTATAAATGATAAAGCAAGATGCTTCTCTGTATTGGTAGAGGGAGTTTTCTCCCTTGGCATTCTCTATGTCAGTTCTCACTGGTTGGGTCCAAAACAAATAAAGTAAAAATGTGTAAAGCACAGGGCTGTGTCTTATGCATGACTGTTGATTGTGCGTGTCCAGGTCTCAGCCTATTATAGAAAGTGCAATAACTGGCTTCTGAGTGGGAAGAATCTAACAGATTGTAAGCTCCTTGAGGGTAGGGATTGTTTTATGATTTGTGTTTGTATCTCTAACACCTGCACACTGCTTTTGTACGTGGTTGGCTCTTAATCAATGCTTATTGAAAAAAGAGCGTAATTAGAGGTATAAACCTCACCAAAGAAGAAGCAAGATTGTCCCTGCTTGCTGATGACAGGACTGTATGCTTAATAACCTCCAAAGAATCTTCTAATTGAATTGAATTGATGTCAGAGGACACAGGAATCCTTCCTTGAGCATCCCTGACAACTGGTTATCTGGATCCCTACGCTCGGCCTTCTGACCTGCGTTGATTCTGTGGTACCAACCTCATCAGCAGAGTGAACCAGCGATGCAACCAGCTGGTCCAAGAGGTGATATAAAAGCCACCTAAGAGAAGGAAGGACTTCCATGATGCTGTCCCTGCTGTCTGCCCTTCTCCACACGCACTCTTCATTGTAACCACCCAACCCAGGGACCACCACTTTTGGCTGCTGTTTTCCAAGCTGGGATGCAGGGCAGCGTGTAGGATTAGAGGTAAAAAGGAGGGAGAAGGAGCTGAAAGATCTCACGCCTACAGAGCATTCATTGGAGTCCTGTGCTCCATACAGTTTGAAGCCAAATTTGTTTGGGATCACGAGGCGTTAGATTTGGAACCACAAGGGACCTCAGAGGCCTTCTAGCCCACCCCTCCCCTCTCATTTTACAGATGAAGAAACAGATGAAGAAGAAGACGAGGCCTGGGGAGGTGACTGGGGATGATGGAATCACAGATGTAGGGCTGGAAGGGGTCTCCGAAGCCAGCTAGTCTAACACCCTCATTTGATAGACGCCCACTACTGGATTTTTACTCACTTGGTCCTATTTTTGACCCTTGGTACGTGGTCACACTGTACCTATGAGAACAGTTTAGTACTTGCAAAGTCTGGCCCCAGGGAGATATCAGTTTGACTACTACTGTTCTTTTTGAGTAGCTTTGGTCAGGGATGGCTAGATGGGCCCAGTGGCTTAAGCATTGGCCCTAGAGTCAGGAGGACCTGAGTTCCAGTCCAGTCTCAGATACTTACTAGCTGTGTGACCTCGGGCAAATCTCTTAACCCCGATTGCCTCCATTTCCCCTCCCCCCCAAGAGAAAGAGTAGCTTTGGTCAAAAAATTCCTCACCCAGAAGCCAACCTTCAAGAAATAAGTCTTTCCAGGCTTAGCCAGGCCGGTAAACAGAGCACAGGTCTGTTAAATAAACCTGTACTTAAAACCATTCTAGATTTAGTAGAGCCAGCTAGGGCTTGTGCCCTGACCCCATGACTTTTGGGGATGCAAGAGCCATTACTGCACTACCTTGCGGTGGGGGGAGCATCAGAACCATGCTTTAGAGGAGGAAGCTGGGAGCTGTGGAGGATAAATGGATGAGGCCCCTGCTCCTGAACACTTAACGGTAGTTACTAATAATAGCTAGCCCTTATATAGTGCTTTGCATGTATTATTTCATTTAATCTTCACAACAACCCTGTGATCTTGGCGCTGTCATTATCCCCTTTTTACTGTGGAGGAAAACCAGGGATGAGAGGGATTAATCAACTTGTCAGGGGCCACACACTTAGTAAGTATCTCAGGTTGGATTTGAACTGAGGTCTTCTTGACTCTTAAGTCCAGCATATATACATACAAATATACATATATATATATATTTTAGGGGGACAAATCTTTTTGAACAGATGCATTTATGATTTACTTGCTTTTTTTTTTTTTTCAGAATCAGGCCTATTGTACCAACCAAGTCAATTTTGCTTCTGTCTGGAGAACGTGGCTGTGGGAAGTCAACACTGATCGCAAGCTGGGTGAATTCTTTCAGAGAGAGAAATCCCAACACGTTACTAATCCCTTATTATGTAGGAAGCAGCTGTGACCGTAGTGACATCATGTCCGTGATGCATTACTTCATCACTGAATTACAGTACAAGCAATTTGGTAATTATAGATTTTTGGAAATTGCTTCACAAAAGCGAATTGGGTGGTATTCTGATGTCAGTGTCTGGTGTCTCTTCCACCTATGTCTCCTCTTCTTTAATTCCCTCTTCATCCCAGCTGTCTGCCTTATTCACTTCTTTACTCACCAAGCTAATCTTTTCCTAACCTGTGTATTCTCCTACTTACTTAACTTTAGCAAAGATTTGTGGGGGTGTGTGTGTATGTGTGTGTGTGCTTGGCACTGTGGTAAATCTTGTGGGGGATCCAGGAATGAATAGTCTTTGCTCTCAAAGAATTTATAATCTTAGTCATACACTATTAAATAGGTATGTATCTAGTGATGGGCATGTGCCATTTGTATCTGTGTTAGTGGGGATGGAGTAAGATGGTGTTAGAAGTTTTTAACTAAGTAGGGGTGAGTTGGGTGGGTCTGTGTATGTGAATTTTATATCAATGATTTGTCCCTGGGGCATGTGGAAAAGGACACCAGGATCAACCTGGGCAGATAATAGTAATAATAAAAATAGCTGATATTTACATAGTGCTTGAAGTTTTGCAAAGTGCTTTCCAAATATCAATTCCTTTGATCCTCACAACAGCCCTGTGAACTAGCTACTGTTGCTATCCTAATGTACAGATGAGGAAACTGAGGCACAGAGAGGTTAAATGACTTGCCCAGTGTCATACAGCTGGGAAGTGTTGGAGGTGGAATTTATGCTCTGTTCTTCCTTACCCCGAGTCCAGAGCTTTATCAATTAAGCCACCAGGCCTCCTCAGATGGGATTAATTATTTACAAAAGTGATCTTTCTTTCCCAAACATGCCAAAACAGGATTGGTTGAGCCTGGAGAAGTGTTGAATTGTAACATTCTGTTGTTCCAAAGGTTAATTGTCACCTTTTTCAAAAGTACCCTTTCATGTGCTAAGATTTTCCCTCATGAGAAAAGCAGGTGATCAATTGCACAAATTAGGCTGAGTACAGAAGGATTAACAGAGGCGAATCCACTAGTATCTTCATTCATTCAACTACTGTTTTGTTTAAGTGTTTTAATTCTCAAAATGGAACCAAAAAAACCTGTTTTTTCTTCCTTCTACTTGCCTTAATTGGAAAAAAAAGAAGGAAACCTTTCTAACAAATATGCAAAACAAATTCCCAAATAATTACTGTTTATGAAGTTCCTACTATGGTGCCAAATGCTGTTCTAGACCTTAACCAGTTAAGTAGCTTTATCTTTGAGTGAAAAAAACATTTCCTTTGGGCACCAGGAGCCATCCCTCTGCCATCAATGGAAATCAGTGCTTTAGAGGTGGGGTCTGTAGGGGTCAGAGAAGGAGGGAAGTGTGCCTCCTGCAGGGGGAACAGAGCACTCTCCTCCATTTCCCCGGATTGCAGGGTGTAGGCACTGCGGTGGGGCAAAGTTTGCAGCCAGGCCAGGAAGAGGAAGGCAAGGGGCAAAGGGACGCAGGGGGTTGGGTTTGTCTGAGTAAGCGCTGTGCTGTCACAGGGACAAAATCTGAGCCATAGAATCAGCCAGTCCTGGAGAATGGCCCTTCTTGGAAAGGTAGAGCCTGGTGCCTGGAAGGTCTCGGGGTGCAAATTCATCGGCTTGGAGAATGGACATGTTGGGTGCAGAGAATGTTTTAGTTCCATGCACCCGGCTGGTGCAGCCTGAGCAGCACCTGGTCCTGAGGATCCCTCAGCCAGGAAAGTTAAGGATCTCCTTCCTGCATGGGAGCATGAGAGCTTATTTAGTCCGAACCCCCCTCCCCCAGCTCCCCTCACCTTAGAAAGGAGACAGCTGAGATCTGGAGGTGGCAGATGACCCTCCTAGGCATGGGTGACAAAGGGCCAGAGCTGGCACTGGGATGTGGCACTGCCTTTCCAGCTGCCTCTCCCCTTCTGCCCGTGGGCCTCTTTCCCAGCCCCAGTTCCTTAGTAAGAACTGAGCAGCCTTTGGTTGCTGGCCCCTTTCACCTTCCCCTTTGAGGGAGCCCACCCTCTTACCAGATAAGCAAAACCAAGAGTGGTACTTGCCCTGACTACTTTTACCTCTTCTCGGTGGATTTCCTTGCCACAGGATGGAGCATGTTTCCCTGAACCAGCTTAGTGTATTATTGACCAGAGAGGAAGTGGTCTGGCAATTAACACAGTATATAGTTACCAACAGAAACAGTGTGGGTGCTGGTATGTTCTAAAAAAGTGTCATTAGAGAGGAGTACTTTTCTTCTTTCTAAGCTTCTAAGACATTTGTAGCAATAATTTGTACTTCGTTTACAAAACACTTTCTTTCCAAGAGTAAGACAAGTTTTACAGTTATTCCCATTTTACAGATGAGGAAGTTGAGGCACAGAGTGGTGAAGAGTCTGGGGTTACACAGGTACCAAGTCAGAGATAAGAGTCAAACCCAGGTCTCCTGAGTCTAAGTTCAGTTCTCTTTCTTCTACTAATTGTGTCAGATCCGAGACCAGAACAGCCAATTAAAAGGTGAACCATTTCATCCAGTCGGGCATTTGATGCCATAGAACTGGTTTGACCGATGTTTCCTGGGATGACTGTGTGTTTTGGCATCGTGAAGTGATGATCTCCACTGAGACGCCAGGTCACTTGCTTATAGCTGACTCCTTCTGACTTTGTCCGGAGAGTTGTTTAGGGGCCTCTTCAAAGCCTTTAGTATTTTTTTTAAAAGACTTTAAAAAAGAAAAGCCTCCACAGAGTCCTACCCTGATGCCTTAGCGTGCCAGGGAGGTTTCCCTAAGTTTTAAAAGCTGTGCCCAAGGTCTTCCAAGTTCTGACAAATTCTTGCAAGCTGGCAAGACTTCAGATACAGTTTAGCCTGTTACCCAAGGAGCAGCAAGTGCAGAGAGGCTCATCACTATTAGGTGATAAAACATCTGGCCGCGCCAATCTGTAAAGCACACAGAATAGCCTTGTTGTCCTGAGTGCCCGAGCCCTTGCATTTCTTCAGTGATGGTGACGGAGTGGTGGAATGGGGCCAGAGAGTGCCAGGAGTCACCAGTTTTTAGATTGATTTAGATTTAGATTTCAGATTTAAGTATGAGCTGAATTGGTAATATTTGAAGTGTAACATCTCTCTCTGTCTACTGGCTCGTTTCCCTACTGCCTACAAACATGCCCGTGTTTCTTCCATGTTGAAAAAGCTCTCCATCTCTGCTGGTCCTAGTCCTTTATCTATCATGCCTTTTGTAGCTAAACTCTTCAAAAAGGCCATCTACACGAGGTGCCTCCACCTTCTCTCCTCTAACTCTTTTCTCAACCCCTTACAGTCTGGCATCTGACCCTATCATTCCACCAAAACTGCTCTCTCCAAAATTATTATTATTATTATTATTATTATTATTATTATTATTATTTTTGGTGAGGCAATTGGGGTTACGTGACTTGCCCAGAGTTACGTAGCTAGTGAGTGTTATGTGTCTGAGGTCAGATTTGAACTCAGGTCCTCCTGACTCCAGGGCCAGTGCTCTGTCCACTGTGCCACCTAGCTGCCCTCTCTCCAAAATTATTAATGATTTCTTGCTAAATCCGGTGGTCTTTTCTCAATCCTCATTGGAAAAGCCGTTAGCACGGTTGATCGCTCTCTCCTCCTTAATACTCTCTTCTCGCTAGGTTCTCAAGACACCCGTCTCTCTCCTGGTTCTGCTCCTTCTCTGTCTCTGTTAGATCCTCTTCCACACCACACCTGTAGCCATCGATGTCCCTCGGAGCTCTCTTCTGGACCCTCTCTTCTTCTCCCTCTGTGCTACTTCAGCTCCCATGGATTAAATTACAGCCCTACGCTGATGATTCTCAAATCTAACTTTCTTGCTGTCACCTTTCTGCTGACCTCCAGTCTCACATCTTCAGCTGCCTTTCAGACATCTTGAACTGGATGTCTGCAAACTTAACATGTCTGAAACAGAATTTGTTATCTTCCTCCTTCCTAGCTTTCCTATTACTGTAGAGGACACCATGGTCCCAATCCTTCAGTCTCACAACCTAGGAGTCATCCTGCACTCCTCACTGTCTTTCACTGCGCCCCCCACCCCATCCAGACTGTTGCTAAGGCCTGTGATTTCACCTTTGCTGTATCTCTCAAATATTCCCCCTTCTCTTCTCTGACACCGCCCCCGCCTTGGTGGAGACCCTTATCACCTGAAGCCTGGACTATTGCAATAGCTTTTGGTGGGTCTGCCTGCCTCGTCTCTCCCATTCCAGTTCATGCGATATTCAGCCGCTGAAGTGATCTTTCTAAAGCACGGGTCTCATCATGTCATCCCCTACTCAGTAAATTCTAGTGGCTCCCTACTGCCTCCAGGATCAAACAAAAACCCTCTAGTCAGCATTTAGAGACCTTCATAGCCAGCTTTCTAATCTCCTCTGCCACCACCTTTCTAGTCTTCTTACACCTTGTTCTCTACAACATGTTCTTCCATGTAGGGACACTGGCCTCCTTGTTGTTCCCAAAACAAGACACTTCATCTCTTTGCTATGGGCGTTTTTCTCTGGCTGTTCCCCATGCCTTGAATGACCTCCCTCCTTATCACCACTTCCTGGCTTCCCTGGCTTTTTCAAGTTCCAACTAGAATCACATCTTCTACTGGAAGACTTTAATAACCCTTCTTAATTCTAATACCTTCTCTCTGTTAATTATTTCTTATTTTTCCTGCATACAGCTTGTCTGTATGTATTTGTCTGCATGTTTTCTCCCCCGTTAGATGGTGAGAGGGCAAGGACTGTCTTTTGCCTTTTTCTGTATCCCCATCATATAGCACAGTGCCTGGCACATGGTAGGCACTTAATAAATGATTATGGGTTGGCATCTTTGCCTAATGATGGATGAGTTGTCATATGATTCCTGGAAGATGACATGAGCCATATTAAAATTGACAACCTCACAGCAAATTAATTTACAAGATGGAGTTGAAATACCTTGAAGGATGGCACTTCTTAAGGAGGTAAATAAGAGAGTTGGAAGAATTAGTTTCATTGTGAACTCAATGAAAAGGCTGCTGAGCATTTCATATTGAACATGAAAATGCTGCCACATATTACCAGTGGAGAATTATACAAGAGGAGCAGTGCAGACTCCAATCAGAGAAAAGAAGGTGGGTTTGAGAGCAAGGTAGAACTGAGGGCCATCCTGGGTATGTCTTTGAGGACCACACCATTTCAAAAGATCTAGTGGAAGGCCCCCATCATGGTGGAAGACTTAGGGACAAGAACCTCGCAGAATGAAGTAGAGATCAGTTATGACTTGCACCACCAGGAAGAGCACCCACATCGATCAGATTACAGCTCCATGGAAGTATCAATGGAAGATGCCCCCTCACTCTAAAATTCTTTATCCTAGGAGTTGAAGTAATAATCATGCATTAAAAAACATCTCTAATGCTATATTTCTTTCCCATAGAAGACCCACCAGAAGCAAAACCTCACCTTGTTACTACTAATCTTTCAACATTCTCCCTCTTTTAATACTTCCTGGTTCTTCTGGACAGCAGAATATCATTACTTTTAAATGGTCGTAGCAGTTTGGTGAGGTCAGTTTGTATACCTACTGGAACATAGCATCATATTTAAGGTTTCCAGAAATTTAGAGCAGTATTTATTCTGACTCTCTTCCTTCTTTGCACTTTTCTCTTGAAAGACACTTCTGCTTGCATAACATTTAGTGACTTAATGTGTGACAGGTACCTAAAATTTGTGATTCCCAAGATTTCTGTTGGTAACTTTATTTGTCTCTCTTAGCTGCTATAGAATAGATTTGCTTTTGTGGGAAGAGAAGTAATCTGAAATCTGTATGCAGAATGAACAGTGCTAGAATTTTTGATGATTTCGTTGCCTGGTCATCCCATTGTGGTTGCTTGTTTTGTTACACACATCATGTGCTTTGGGTTCCCCCATGATTCCACTTTGCCTGGCCATTCCTAGTACCCAAAGAATTTTTGCAGTGTGGAAACCCAGGATTTGACAACAGGGTTCAATAAAATAGTGTCATGATCAGTGGAATCTTTCTAATCTAGAGTTAAGTAGGAGAACCCCAGAGAGTGGTTGAAGAGTCTCGTTTGGTGGATGTGCTCAAAGCTAGCCTTGACACCTAGGCAGCTATGTCTCATTACAGAATTAGAGAATGTTAAATAAAGGACCTCCAAGGTTATCTAGTCCAATCCATATGCAAGAAGAATTCCCCTTTACGGCATCCCTGAGAAATGAGACTATGGTGGGAATCACATCCGGCCTCTGTTTGAAGACCAGTGACGGGGAACTCACTACCATTCCATCTCAGAGCTGAGGGGTTTTAGAAGTCATGTGGTATGACTTGTCACTCTTTTAACTTAGCTTTTTAATTAACTTAATTAAAACCATCTTAGGCACTGCATGGGCCAGTCCCTTAGCTTATCAAAGACTCAGTCTTCCGGCCTCTAAAGTGAGGATTATTACTTTCACTACCTATCTCAAAGGGTTGTTGTGAACAACTTGTGTTAAAAATGTTAAGGGCCATGTAAATGTGAGTTAGGAATAAGAGAGAGGTGGATTTTTGTATTCTGTAGCCTCTTTCATCTAAGGTTTTCAGCCTGCCTTACAGACACCTGGTGGTGAATCTCCATTTATAGAGATGGAGACTTTTGAGATTGGAAATTGTTCATTTTCAGCAGCATGGGGGAAAAAGACCTTTCTAGGTCATAAGTCATTATACCTCTTAATATATTTTAACTATATGTGTGGTAATATATGTATATTTGTTTGTTTTGACATACTTTTGAACCCTGTGAAAAGGAACATATTTTTTACCTAATTTCTGTGCCCCTAGGTACTCAGATTGAAACTGATCTCATTAACGAAGACTCCAAAGTATGGGTTTTTTCACTTCTCGTAGACATATTCTTAGCCTCCATCAGTTTAAGGCCATGTATATTAGTACTAGATGGAATTGAAGAATTGATTGGTGTTTATGGAATTTCAGGACAGAAGGTACAATTTTAAAAAAATTATATTTATCACTATTTTTACTTGATAATTTCTACTCTATATTTAAAATTTCATCCTTCATGTTCAGATGTGATACTGTTGACAGTTATTGCATGGTGTAATATCATGGCTAAAAAAAGTTCTAGGATTTGGATTTTTCTATTCCACATACTTTATCTATCTATCCACACACATATATGCATATATATGTGTATATATATATGCATAAATACATACACACACATTTACATATCCATATAAATTCTCGACTAAGATGCTAGAACAGTGTGTGAAGTCAGATAGAGTGATACTGCATTTGAACCATTTTTCTCGCCATCTTTGCTTGCTATGAGACTATATCAAGTTATTCTAACTGGAAACCATGGGCAGGATTGTTTTGAAAATATCTTGAAATGTAAACATTTCTTTGACTCTCTCTATTAGGCAAAAGACTTTTCCTGGCTGCCCCCCTCCATTTCCCCTAATTGTAAGTTCATCATGAGTATGGTATCCTCCAGTCTCTCTTACAAATCACTGTGTGCCCGATCAGATGTAAAAACAGTGGAGCTGACCATTGCCTCCGATGAAAACACAGTTATCAGAATTTTTGAACAGTATCTCACGGTGCCTCACAAAAACATTTTTTCCTATCAAGAGAAACATAGCTCAAGAAAAAAACCATGCCTAAGTCCTTTGAAAGTTGCAATCTTGGCCAATGAGTTTCAAGAATGTCGACTGTACCAAAACGAGTCGGAATGTATTCAGAAATACCTGGAAGTGCTTTCTATCCAGGAACTATGGGAATTAATTCTCAAGCGATGGGTTGAGGACTGCAGTTAGATTATCAAACCCAAAAAGGTGGTATCACCTCTACCAGACTCTAAAAGCCGTAAGTACATTTTCTAGTGAGAGTTTGTATCTTTTGTGTCCCAAAGTAGTGGTATGCTTACAAAGATGGAGTTAGAGACATTCCAGAGTCTCAGACCTGTAGTAGCCTGAGATAGATAGAAGGGAATGAAACTGTTTAATTCAATCTGGCAAACCCATTTATTAAATGCTTGCCGTGCACAGAGAACTGTAGTTGGAGGTTTGCCATGCAAAGTTTAAATAGGTCGTATAGTCCCTACCCTCCTGGAGGCTGTTGGGTTAGGGAAACGGGCCCTACAAAAAACCAAAGCAAGCCTGACACCTGATGAGCACCTAAGACAGGGGAAGCAAAGGGTTATCAATGTTACGGAAGGACCAAGGAGAGGATGGCTGTTCTTGGAGGTGGTGGGAATGGAGGGAGCAGGGAGGGAACTCAAGGGTCATCATCCAACCTCCTCATTTTACAAATAAGGAAATTGAGTCATAGGGGAGTGAAGTGACTTGTCCAAGATAACTCAGACAGTAGTCATTAAAAGTGGGATTTGAACCCAAGCCCTCCGACTCCAGAGCTGGAGCTCTTTCTGCTGTGCCATCGTCAGGGAGAACTTTCTGGAAGAGATGCTATTTGATTTGGCCTTTAAAGAAGGCTGTGAATGGGGGAAGAGAAGAAAGGTCAGGAAGTATTTCAGGCCCAACGAGCAGTAAGGAACCTGGGAAAGCACAAGAAATGTTTGGGGGATGACAAGTGAGCCAGGCTGGCTGGAATGAAGAGCAGCAGAAAATAAGATCTTGAGGCCAGGCTGATGCCAGGCTAGGAGGACCCTCAACACCGGGCAGAGGAGCTTGGACTCTGTAGTGACTGAGGAGTCTCAGGAGGATTTTCAGGAGGAGAGTTCCATGACTAGATCCGTAAGGTGCATCAGGCAGTGTGTGAGGGATAGAGTGCAGGAAGGACAGGAGGCAGGACTGCTCTAGGAGGCTGCGCTGGGCAGGGATTGGGCCTTCTCCTTGAGGCCGTAGCAGGGGGACCAAAGGAGGCTTTGTGGAGGCAGGCGTGGAGGCAGAATCACCGTGGATGAAACAATGTCCGCGATAAGGCCAGGGTTTCAAAGCTGAGGCACCAAGAGATGATGAAGTTGGAAGGAGGCGTTTTAGCGTGGTTGGAAGGAGAAGATTAGTTATTAACAGCTCAGACTTGAGGTGCCCGGGGTGTGGAGGTGGTGTCTGTCAGTGGTTGGAGGGTGCAGGATCCCTTACGTTAGAGCTGAGATGGACCTTGGAAGTCACTTAGTGCAGCCCTCTCATTGTATGGGTGAGGAAACTGAGGCTAAGTGATTTGCCCAGGACCTCACAGCTAGTAAGTGTCTGAGGCAAGATTTGAACTCCATTCTTCCCTGGTCGCAGGTCTGGAGCTTAGGGGAGAGGCCAGGGCTCGAGATGGAGCTTTGGGGGAGCCATCTGTGTAGAAGTGATAATAAACCAGGGCTATGGAAGTAGATTGGACTACCCAGGGAGAGAGTGCAGAGAGAGAAAACCCAGGCCTGAACTCGGGGAGCAGCTGCATTCGGGGGTGGATCAGAGACAGTTCTGGAGGTGGGGGAGTGGAATGGGAGTCATAGTGTTGTGAAGATGTTGGGGGGCTGAGTGTGAAGACATTGGCGCTGGCCCTTGATTCAAAGCAATAGCAACTGGACATCCAGAGCAAATGATTTTTATTTCCAGCCAGATTCTTGAGTGCTCTCACATTTAGAACCCTTTGGTTTACAGGGGTAGGGGTGGCCGGTCATTCGCACGGACACGTTGGCAGACAATTTGTGTAACTGGACGCCCCCTAGTGGACTCCAAACACGAAGCAGAACCAGAAGGCTCTGTGGGGATGGCGCTTTGTGGAGTTGCTCCAGCACCGAGTATTCCATGTGCCTTCACCATGCAGGGCCGCTAGTACAGTGAATGAAATGATCGTGGCTTGCAAGGGCAGGGAGTTCTAATACTTCTAATTATTTCTCCTCTGAGCTGTAGCAGCTAGGGAGCTCTCTTCACATAGCTGTGTCCTCGTTTCTCGCCACGTCCTTAGTGGACTCTTAGGTTTGGTTGATCACAAAGCCAATGAGAATCCCAGGTGAGGTTAGTCAGCCAGTGCTCGCCTGCCATTTGTGCTGAGCGCTGGGAGGCAGAAGATAGCTCCTGGCCTCAAGGAGTGCACAGTCTAACAGAGAAGAGAAGTGGAGAACAACTCCGTGCACCCACCATAGGTGCAGGATGGAGGGTTGGAGAAGGTACGGGTGAAAAGAGAAAGAAGGGCTAGCTTAATATAATACAATTCCTGCTTCTGGTGGCTTGGGTGATGGCGGTCCTACCCTCCAAATCATCCACTCATATAAATGTGAGGCTTGGATTGGAAAATTTTATGTAAAAATGTTATGTAGGTGTTCACCTTTTGTTAAAAAAAGCATGCACCAAGATCCATATTGGCAAGTGCCACTAATTTCTTTTTTTCTCTCTCTTTCTTTCTTTCTCTTTCTTTCTTTCTTTCTTTCTTTCTTTCTTTCTTTCTTTCTTTCTTTCTTTCTTTCTTTCTTTCTTTCTTTCTTTCTTTCTTTCTTTCTTTCTTTCTTCTCTCTCTCTCTTTCTTTCTTTTGCTAGGCAATGGGGCTAAGTGACTTGCCCAGGGTCACACAGCTAGTGAGTGTTATGTGTCTGAGGTCGAATTTGAACTCAGGTCCTCCTGACTCCAGGACCGGTGCTTTATCCACTGCACCATCTAGCTGCCCTGTGCCACTAGTTTCTAATCATATTCTGGGTGTATTTGTTTTTCAAATGGTGGGAATACATTTCTAAAAGTCTTGGTATCCTTTTACTACAGGACTGAATGGCTGGGTGGTGGACACGTTGTGTCTGTTGAGTGTCTCTCATTGTGGACTGACTGATGTCGAGCTACTCCAGCTTTTGGACATACTGGGCTATAAGAATCATTACAAAGTCACCACCTCCCATTGGGCGGCCTTTCGCTTGGCTACTGAGCAGTGGGTCCAAGAGAAGCCGAATGGCCGACTGCACTTCTGTCATCAGTCTCTGCGACAAGCAGTGGAGCACAAGCTGCTTCGTAAGGCGCGAATCTATGAAAAGGCTGGTGGGTCGAGGGAGGGCAAGAGAATAGAGGAGGAAAAAGCTTTTAACTGTAGTTTGTCTATCATAACCAGACATTCTAAGTGATGATGATAGATTGAAACGTCTTTCCCTCGCTGGCATCGGCAGCAGCTTTGTGGACAGTATGGGGTTTTAGCGAGCTTGTTAATTATGTTTAGGAAAACACAGTGTTAATAGAAACAGCCACTCAGGGGACACTTAGTTCTTCATCTTTAGATGCTTCATCTTTCTGGGGTAGCCAGTTCAGACTCTAAAAGTTTAAATTAGGCCTTTCCCGAGACCTGAGATAGTACAACGTTTATGATGATAGTAGTGATTTCTTTGTGTTTGCTAATTTCACCTTTTCCCACCCTAGATTGTCAGTATTTCTTACTTTAGTGGTGGGACGGAGAGAAGGAAATGGATGCCTTCTGAATGGGATGGCAGGCGTGGCCCAGGCAGAGGTTCCTCACCCCTGCTGGCCCAAGCTCATCTCCAGTTCAACCTAGCACCTCTTTCTTCCTCACAAGTCAGAAGGTGTAAGAGATTTGACCTAGGTTGGGGTCAGCTCTCTCTGAAGCCAGGTTTCAGTGACATTATGGTGGGGTTGGCTTTTGACACGGTCTTGATCAGAATAATCTTGTTAAGAGTTGGCTGAAATAAACAATAGTTCAAGTCTGGGAAGGGGAAAACCATTGACCAACTTTCCGGTTATAAAGGCTCCCTCACTTCTGGCCCAAGGACTTAGAAGGCTTCTAAGCCATAACCATTCTGTGGCTTCCTTCCCTGATGTACTGCTTAAAAAAGACCAAAACAAACTTTAAACTTTATTTTTTATTACAAATTTAGCAGTTATCAGCAAACATCTATACTTGGGTATGCAAAAGACAGAAAAAGAATTGTATATAAAATCATGAACTTCTATTCAATTACTTGTTTTAAAAAATTGAATATTAAATTAAATATGGCAGTAAGAAAATCGCTCTATTTGTGTTCCACATACTTTTTATATTAAACATGTTATGTTCTTTTTGGGGAAAAAAGGGCTTTAGAGAGTATGTTTCCACAAGAGGACACACCTGTAATTTTTGGTCAGATCAGACTTTCACCTCTCCTCCTCTACTTCGAAATGGATGATTCTCTTACTTGACATCCTCAGTTTCTAATCTAAGGTGAAATGCAGAACTGAGGCTCCATTATCTGCAGTGACCTTCTTGGCCTCTGCATTGCAGGTTGAGGCCAGGAATGCCCACACCTTCCTTTCCCCTCTACTCCTGTGGGTGAAACTAAACATCACCTCCTTTGATGTTTCCTGCCTGGGGTGTGTGTGTGTGTGTGTGTGTGTGTGTGTGTGTTTGTGTTTGTGTGTGTGTGTGGTGGAGGTGGTGGAATGTGCGAGGGTATGGATGGTGGAAACATGTAATAAGAAGGGAACTTGAATTCTCCTCATATGAGGGAAGGCATGTGTTTCATGATGGTAACTGGTCACTATCTATCAAAGAAAGGTGCTAGGGTAGGGATGGGGGTGGGCAGAGGGCAAACAAGGAACCTGAGACACTCCAGAAAGGTTGGGACCTTCCAGTTATGCCCCGTGGTAAAAATAAAGAAGTGAAGAATACAGGGAGGATGCCATGTTAGGACTGTTGGACTCTCTCGAGAGATTTCTATCTGCTTGGTACCAACCAAGATTAAACCAGTGAAAATTCAGTCAAAGATTAATCACAGATCAAACCAAAATTTTAGAGCCCTCAAATCTTAGAATTCAAGAGCCTGAAGAAAATTTGGAGATTGTCTAGTCCAGTCTCACTTTACAGAGGAAGAAACAGGCCCAGAGAAGGACAACGGCTTGTCCAAGGTCACTTTGTCTAGTCCAGTCTCACTTTACAGAGGAAGAAACGGAGGCCCAGAGAAGGACAATGGCTTGTCCAAGGTCACCTAGCTAAATAGTGACAGAGTGAGCACAAGGATTCGTAGTCCAGGGCTCTTTCCATGATGCCAGTTGCCTCATAGGAACACTAGGGCAGTGACCATTTGTGTCGACCTCTCGGCCTTGCTGTTGGGATTCTAGTCAGGTCTGCCTTTTCTAGGCATGGCTGGAACTACCTTTCTCCCACCCCTAATCACTGTCATCTTGAGAGCTAGAGGCAGTCCTCATCCTTGACTACATGGACCCGGAAGCAGAACTGAACTGAAGGAACTGGGGAGCTGAGAGCATCACGGGAGGAAGGAACTAGAAAGTTGGGACTATATTTTCTTCTCTCTCCTTATTTGCCCTTAAGCCTGGCTGTTAGACCAAGAATGTAAATAGAGTGTAGTCGTGATTCATTCCTGTAATTTAGGTTGTACATTGTTGGCAAATATGAACCTACTCATACCCTTCATGTCGTTCCTTATATATAATAGGTCATGGCTTAAGTTTACATCCTGGGAGCCAAACCCAAATTAGCAGTCTTCTTCAATATCCTGTCCAAGCCTATTTCCCCTCAGAGATAACCTTTGTTGTGCAAATGGCGAGTAAGGACCTGGGTGGAGGGGGTCCTGATTAAATGGTCTTTCTGCCCACTTGCTACTAGGGACCGTATTTCTCTCAAACAGGTATGAGCTGTGGATAATATTTTAGTAACAAATCTGAATTACTGCTGGAACAAGTTTCCCTAGGCTTGCGGTATCATTCATAAGTGATTGCTGTTCACAGCCCCCTCATGGGATGTTCATATTTTAAAATTCTACAAAACCTATGAAACATCTCCGTTGTTTTTATGTGACCATTTCCAGCTGGTATTAGCCATCAGTGTCTTTTCTAGGGAACGCTACATGTAAATATTGTAACTTTGTCTTTATTTAGTCTTTCTCTTGACTTTGAAGTTGCCACACCATGGTAACTTGGCCTTTGTGAGGCTCAGAGAATGGAAGATTGTTACTTCTGAAGTGGCAGATTTTGATGGCCGCCAGAGGCCACATGCTTTCAGTAGAGACTTAATTTTATGCATGTGATTGGTAGATGTTCAGATAGATTCATTGATCAGGGGCTAGCCCCCTTTGTTTGGTGTCTTGGATGCCTCTGGCTCTCTGTCTGGTAAATTCTATTAAGCCCTTGTCAGAGTCATGTTTTGAAATGCATCAAATAAGATACATTAGGATTAAAAAGGAAAACAAATAATATTCAAGTACATTGATCAAAATATTTTTTTAAAAGTTTATGCAAACCAGGTTATGAACTCTTGACACAGATGAAAAATAGTTGCAGATGGAGGGAATGTTCATATTCTACCCAGTTGATAGCCCCAGGGATAATTAATGGGGTTCCTTCTTCCCGGATCCAGACTAACTTATATGAGCCTTTCAGTCTGGTTCCATCTACTTGGCTTTCCTGGCCTCCCTGGTCCTAAAATAAACGTGTAGGTCCTGTATTTCATGTGGTAGGCTTTAGATAGGTTGGACATAATTGAGAAGAACGGGAAGGTGGTTAACCTGTGACTGGTTTTGAACTAGGTGTAATCACGCCCGTCAGAGAAAGCAGTCCATATTCCTTTCAGAACCCCGTGAATTGCAAGAAAACAAATTTACATCGGATCTTGACTCAGTTCTTCCAGGGACAAAGCAGCTTTTGGAGAGCGTATGCAGAGTTGCCGTGGAATCTGAAAATGAGTGGCAACTGGGAGGAGCTATGTAATTTTCTCACAAACCCCAAGTAAGTGTCACCACTTTCATATGATTCTGTTTTGTGGAAGGGCTCAAAAGGCTTCGTCTTTGTTTTGGGCCAAGGTTGTGGGGCGGAGGTGCCAGGCTATGGAGGCAGGGAGGGGATTCTTTTCATCGGTTTGCACCATTTGGCACAACATCCCATCCCATTCCCTGCCATCTGCAAGAGCAAGATACCATTGGTCAGCACACATTCCCCTCTGTGCCTGGGAGAGTTGGAAACCAGTCTGGAAAGACCAGAAGAAAAGGTCATAGAACCATAGCCCATATTTGGAGAAGGAAGGTGGGCTTCTTTTTGCCAGTGTTTCAGTTTGTCAGGTGGGGCCAATTTAGTACATACTTTTATATAAATCAGGAATTTTATATTTTATATTTAGGAATTTTTTTTTCTTTCCAATGTACTCTCTGATTCCTGAAATTCTGCCCAATTTTAGTAAGAGTTTAATCAAGCATTTTTTTTGTTTTATTTTCTTTTTCTTTTGAACTTAACTAATAAGAGTCTTAAAAAGAGAAACTGACATTTGTTTAGGGAATAGAAGGAGCACTCATGTAATTTCTAGAAAACTGTTGGCTAGTCAGTAAAGAGAAGCGTCAGTTGCTTTTTATAAAGGACTTTCAATGTAGCACCTGCTAGCAAACCATCTTCTAGTGCAGATTTCTGTAAAGGACACTTTCCCATAGGAAAAATAATAAAATTGGAGGGGCTGTGTTTCCTTCCAAGGACTTAACATCAAGGCTGAATCGTAGCTTTGACTCGTAATATGTCATAAAACAAAGACTGAATAATTACAAATTTCTCTAACTATACTGTTGGCATTTATTATAGTACTTTATGGTTTGAAAAGCGCTTTATAAGTATCTTCACAACAGCCCTGGGAAGTGTTATTTCCATTTTACAGATGAGGAAACTGAGGCTGAAGGCTGGTAAATGGCTTGCCCAGGTTCATACAACTACTAAGTATCTGAGGCTGGATTTGACCTGGAGTCCTTCCTAACTCCAAGTCCAGTGTTCTTCTCTGTTGTACTACTTAGGGGCTGGCCTTGGGGGCAGGGAGACCTAAGTTCAAGTACTGCTTTTGACACATACTGGCTGGGTGACCCTGGCCAAGTCACTTAGCCCTTTAGAGCTATGGGCAATTCTCTAAGAGAAGATTTGGACCTGGTAGCTTGGTAGACGGAGTTCCTTGTGCCAGCTAAAACTGAAATCATAGGTTCAGTCTCTATCTTTGTCACTAAGGTAACAATATAATAAAAATACAGCTCTGCAGTGTTAGAAACCTGACCCAGAACCAATAAGGTGGCTCTAATAAGCATCAAGTAGTACATTTGAAATAATTTTGCTTGCCTTCTTAGATTTTAGAAGGGCTTTTGGGGGCTAACTTAATTGGCACAAAGCTCTCTTTCAAAAAGAGGCACTCAAGAAAATTTGGATCCAAGTTGTCTTCTTTTTTCCATAGTTGTCCCTGTGGTAAGCAAGGCTCTTCAGAATATCATTCCTTTCATTTTGTAACTCTTTTGTGGTCAGGGTTTAAGGCATGGTGGCAGTGGTTGATGGGGCTTTTCCTGTTGAAAGCTGGGTTAAAAAGTGAGTGTTCTCTCCTTTGCCTTCCCCTGTTGCCTTCTTCTATCTTCTCAGTTCATTCAAAGTTCTAACTTCAGTCTCTGAGTATTGGGCCACCAGGAAAGGGTTATGAAGTCTTGACTTAGAGGGGAATCAGAACACTTCATAGGTGATTGAAATATTGGGGTGGAGAAGGGCTTGGGCAAGGGAACCCAACCACCAGACCATTAGCAGGAGCTTTGTGAAGTGGATCTGCCAGACATTTCTCTCAGAACTGGCCAAAGCTGACATGAGACAGCACTTGACAGTACCATACACACATCTGTTAACTGCGAATAGGGTCAAGGGCCAACATGGCTAATTGACTAAACAACAAAAAATCGACTCAGATTCAAGAGATAGAAGTCTCTGAGTGCTCAAAGACAGTCATTGGTGGGACTCAGAGAAGGGAATGGAGACTTACTCATTCTTGCAAGGTTTTAAAAAATAATGCACGGCCCATTTAAAAGAGTGCCCCTTTAAAAAAGGGGGGAGAGTCTGTGTTCACTCCTTTGGACTGAGGACTAGCTGCTGCTCATGTCCAGCACTTAGGAGATTCATGAATGCTGTTCACAGTCCTGTTTAAGGTTTGTTATTATTCAGAGGGGCTGATCCAAAAAAGCTTGAGCTTTGGTTGTTTCCTTTGGGTAAAAGGTAGAACATGAAATTAAAGAATAAAGACAAGACCAATCCTGTGAGTTTTTGGTGTAGAGAACTTCCAAGTGAGAAAAGTCCTCCTACCAATGCATGTTATCACCTTCTCTGCAGCTTAGAGAACACTAATTCTTTTTTTGCTAATAATCACTATAAGCTGTAATCAAAGTAAATACATTTATTTAAATGAATTATCATCTTTGGAGAAAGCTATAAATTGAAACATAAACTAATGAATTTGTGAAGTTTACTTCCTCGTTGTAGATCTCAGGCAAGTCAATAACAAGCATTTATTAAGCACCTTCTAGATGATAGGCACTGTGCTAAGCACTGGCAATACAAGGAAAAGCAAAAATAGACTTTGCCCTCAAGGAGCTTACAGTCTAAGGAGGAGACAACGTGCAAGCAAATCTGCTTTTCAGGCTATAGCTGTGACATTTAAAAAACTCATGGATTTACACCTTTTGTCCACGGACAGTCCTCTGTGTTTAGATCTGTAGTAGTGGTTGTATTTACTACCTTAGGGTAAAAAAAAGGTCTGAATCCTTATCTGTTTTTCCTATCAATCTATTCTTCAGAGGCCAATTCACATTCAGACCTGGCTAGATACAAATCATTACCTAAAGGTTATGATGGGCACCATGTCCAACTTGTCAACCTAAATCATGTTGACTCAGGAAAATATAAATTGGGTAATGTCTTTAATTCATAAGTAACTTAAGAGTAGCTTCTTTCAAGTACCAGGTTATATACTATTTTCTTAATATGTTGTTTTAACAGAACCCTGGCCAGACTATCTCAAACCACAAAACCAACCTTCTGGATAAAGCTCCATCTTATCCATTATTGGAATGTGTTAGCGGAAGCTGGATACGATACAACAGGGGCCTACCTAAGTATGGTGAAAAAAATGATAACGTACAAGACGTACAAAATAAAAGAAAGGCATACATGGACAGGTATCACATGACTGACAATTTACAAATAAGAAAATGTTAACAGTAACTTTTTATTTTTATTTTTTTGCCTGTAAGCACATTGACTAAATGCCACGTGTATCTGAGGCAGGATTGGAGAATAAATCTTCCCTGACTCCAAATCCTGTGTGACCAATGCCTCTCTCTAGTCTATAAGTATCTTTAAATTCTTGTGGGTAGGAAGGGGGAGACCAGACATGATTGACAGTTGCCTTTTTATTTGTTGTTAAGTAGCATTTACTCTGTTGCCTTGCATTTCTCCTGCTTACTCATGCACCCCAACCACTCAGAGTATTTGCCAAAATCTCTGAGCGACTCCCCTAAACAATACCTGGATACTTTGATGATCCATGAACTCATGGATAGGGGTGCTTTCTCACAGTACATCGTCGTCTTTTCATCCTTTGTGATTCTTATCCATGTCCTCCCATGGAGGCTCTACCCAGAGAGCTTTCTTTAGGTCTTTCATGGAGTAGGCTTCAGGTTGTCTGTTATTCCTTCTTTGCTTCCTTGCTATGGAACTGGGCCACTTCCTTTTCTTTTTTTATTTAAGGTTTTGTAAGAGCTTTATTTCTTGGACAGGAGTATTAAGATCCTGTCTGTGACTGGAGGGCACAGTAGGTCATGCTGGCTGGCCATGGTGATGAAGATGGAGCGCATAAAAGTGATGGGGGCCCGATGGTTGGTGATGGTGAGGAAGTGATGATGGGGTTTGTGATGGCGATAGGTAGAGGATAGGCAAGGGTTGAGCACAAAGATAATGATGATGCAAGTGGTGGGGATGTGCCACAGCTGAGGTGATGCATAGCGCCTCCAGTATCTTCAGGATCCAAAGGGGTTGTCATCCCAGGTGGACAGTTACTGTCCAAGGATAGAAGTAACATAGGGTGACAGGGGCCTGTGGGTGGGCTGAGACATGAAGGGGGATGGTTGGTCACCCTCTAGGGAGGCAGGTGAACATGGCTGGGATGCATAGGAGTTCAGGGTCCTGGGCTCAAGCGGAGGCTGTTGCCAACAGAGGGCAATGTCTATCAATGAGACCCAGTAGGATTGCTGACGTTCTACCAAGTGTGGCAGGTTCTCCAACTTTGCGTAGGGATCAAACATGTATAACTCCTGCTTCCAGGTTACCGTGCTGAAGTCATGGTGGCTGCAGAGGTGCTGATGACTACCTCCAGGGGCAGAAGGAGAGGAAGCAGATTATGAGTGACAGTCAAATGTCTTATGAAAATGGTGTTGGCAGCTGTGGGAAGGACAGATTGGGCAGGGGACAGACCAAAGGCAGGAAGACTTATGAAATCACTGTAAAAGTCAAGGAAAAAGGCATCTAGAGCCTGAGCTAGGGGAATGGCAGTGAGAGTGGAGAGAAGGGTGTAGATACAAGACTTGGCATCACAAGCTTCCTCCTCAACTTGGTCTTCTAGCGTTATAAAAATTCACTCTTCTCCACTTTGAATTCAAGCAGATCTTCTTCATTAGCATCCATTGAACATGAAATCCATGTCTTCAAGCCTTCAACTACGACTCTTGGATTCGCCTCATCTCATATTGGCTTAACCCAATGGGAAAACGTTGCGCCATTAGATTCCATGGTTATGCTAATCCCCAAGAGCCACTCAGCAGTTACCCACTTTTACCATGAGATGGCAGGCTGGTGCCTCTAAAGAATGCCATCTCTTCCGCCACTGATCAAGGAAGGACTGTCTACGAATTTGAAGATGACCAGTGTATTTCAAGTTTAATTCCTAGAAAGAAAAAAAAAAGCACTTATTTCTTCTGCATAAATATAGTACTTCCAAAGTGAACGAGAATTCCACAAACCCATGAGAACTCGGGGCAGTCCACCAGTCTTTACCTACTGGGAGCAAGTGACTATGGAGGTGGTGGAGATGACATACAGGTTAGCTGGGGAGATGAGATGTGCTTACTGCGTCAGCAGCTGGGAAGCCCCCGGCCTTCATCTTCCTCTGACAGATTCTGCTGGAGCCCTGTTCTTTGTCTTCCTTTTTTTTTAAATGGCAGGTGGACTTTGGCAGTTTCAGCGATGGTCTGGCATCCTCAGAGGCACTTTGTAAGGCCTGTTGGGATCCTTGTTTATACAAAGGTTCTGCATTGATCAAGCAAGGGGTTCTATCCTATGTAATCCTTGGTCCAGACACCAAGCAAGAGCTTTGGCACTCAGTGTTGGGGGAAGTTGCTGCAGGAAGCGTGGTGTAAGGAGCCAGGCACAGGGCTCTGAGGCTGGTAGCACTGATAAGCCTGCAGCAAGGTTTCCTAGCATCTGCTGTGAGTGACCGATGGACTCTGCTCCCATAATCTTGGGAAGGCTGAAAGGTTTATTAGGAGTGAGACTCGTGTTCCCCTAGAGACAAGCAGTGGTATGAGATGATGGGTGGAAGCCAGTCGTTTGGAAGTGGGCTAGCTTTGTTTTCTGAGGTCTTGGTGATGAACCCTCTGATCGGGGGCTCTTGTCTATGCCTGTGAAGCCAGTGGTGATGGGGGGCCACTACAACAAGGATGAAGGCTAGGATGGATGACTGGAGCAGGGAGACTAACCCCAATTGCAAAAGGAATTTTCTTATCCCCCAATCTATGCTCAGTATTTTGTTGTTGTTCAGTCGTGTCTGACTCTGACCCCATATGAGGTTTTCTTGGCAAAGATACTGGAATGGTTTGCTATTTTCTTCTCCAGTGGATTAAGGCAAACAGAGGTTAGGTGACTTGCCCAAGGTCATGCAGCTGGTGAGTGTCTGAGGCCAGATTTGAACTCAGGTCTTCCTGACTCCAAGCCCATGCTCTATCCACTGAGCCACCTATCTGCCTTATCCTACCTCTTCTTCCTTTGGTCCGCATGATCACTGAGCCCAAATGTTAGCTCTATTAATTCATAGGTTTGTGGGGGCCAAACAGATCCTTTCAACCTACCCCTAAATATTTCTGTTAATGCCATCTACTCCCAACCCTTAAAGCTGAGAGCAGTCCAAATTCACTGTTGCTGACTGTTATTATTAAGCTGTTACTGACCAGTCCAGCTTGTCTTATTTCTAATATAGAGACAGCTTAATAGTACTTCTGATGTGGAGATTCAGATGTAACTAAGAACTTGGTTGAAATTATTGGTTTTCTTCTCCTAGTTTTCCTGTAATAAAAAGACCCTGTATCTTATCTCGTGCACAAGACTATTTAAGCACGATTTCACAGTGGCCAGAGAAGCCTTGTTTCCACTGCCCTTTAAAGGTAGATGAGGAGATCCTCGTGGGCTCAGACTGAGGCACTGGGACAGGAGGAGGCAAGAGTCCAGACTTGTGCCAACCCCTGGACAGTGGGGCATGGTGGAATGGTGTCAATACCACTAGAGCGTTGGGGCCTCTGGAAACTTCTAGTCTAGAGAAATTTCTTAAGACCTTATTAACAAAGAGGAGGAGAGAAATGGGACTTAGCCAGAGAAGATAGAAGAGGGAAGAGGAAGCTTCCTTCCTTCCTTCCTTCCTTCCTTCCTTCCTTCCTTCCTTCCTTCCTTCCTTCCTTCCTTCCTTCCTTCCTTCCTTCCTTCCTTCCTTCTTTCTTTAGGATGGAGGTAAGTTGAGAGCATTTTTTTTTTACAGGAAGATGGGAATGAGAGAGTGGAGAGATTTTGGATTATGGGCAGGATACAAATATCTGTCAAATCATAGAAAGTGCCCTATAATCATAAGGCTGGACCCAGGTGCTTAAATATTTAAATGAACCCACAATCTTGTCAGAGTGACTGTTTCTTCCATCTCCACGTGCCCATCTTGGGGGGCTTGTCCATGTCCTCTCATCAGTTCACCACAGCAGGTCCACACAACATGCTGGGGGGGGTGCTTTTTTCACTTCCTCCCAGCATCATGATACCAGTGGAGTCAGGGGGCTATCACCAGTTGTCTTAACCCTGTCTTGCCACTGGACTCAGATGACCCTGGAGAAGAGAGTGAGGCTGATGACTTCGCACAGCCCTGCCTCACTTAAATCCATTTCACTTGCAAGTTAAGACCTCACCTTCTGATATCATTGGTCCTCTTTGAGAGTGAAGGACAAACAACAACCAGTGGAGTATCGAGGATCTCTCCTGGTTATGCACACGACCAGCCCATATTCTTTTTTTAATTTTTAAAATATTTTTAATTAATTAATTTAATTTATTTATTTTTAGTTTTCAACAATCACTTACAAAAGCTTTTGAGTTTTAGATTTTCTACCCCTCCCTCCTCAAGATGGCATGTAATCTGATATATAGCCCATATTCTTTAAGCAGCAGTGACTATGTCATGGCTGGGACTTTCTAAAAAAAAAAATGTCCCCATAGAGGGGAAGGAGGCTCAGTGTACATTTTCAGATAGGTAGCCGATGGCTGAATCTGACTTATACTGTTGTCACAGGCCTGCCCTTTGAGTAAGTTGGGTTCCTGCCCATTAGCTGGAAGCCAGGACACAGCAGCTCTGTGTGTGTGTGTGTGTGTGTGATGTGGTTATGGGACAGACACCCTGTATCTACTCAAAGGCAATCATGTATATTGATGATGCAATTATCTGCTCTTTCCCCTCCCCCCTAAATACCTTAGGTAAACATTGCATTGTACATTGGGACTGGCAGTGTTGGCACCTAAGAAGTTTGACCTGCTTCCTTCCCCTTCGATGCCCAGCAAGTTTAACTTAGCTTTGGGTGCTCATAGTACTTACTTTGGTGCTTCTAAAGAGCTGGAACTTTCATTAATGCGGGTACCCTCTTCATGGATATAGAATCATAGAGCATACCTTCTTTCCCTGCCTTAGTAGACTGTTTTGATGATTCTAGCTACCTGTGTGACCCTGGGTAAGTCACTTTAACCTTCCTGGGGTTGCTTCCTCATCTATAAATTGAGTAGGCCGGACTAAATGACCACTGCGGTCCCTTCCAGCTCTGGGTCTATCTTCCTAAGCCTATGAGCCTCTCTGAACTTAGCCAGGCGGGTGACAGATATGTAATATGTCATTGTGTCCATACTTGGAACCTTTCAAACTTAGTAGGACCTGCCAGACCCTGGACCCTGCTGGTTTAGTCTTTGAGAATCTGGAATTACCTCCATGCTATGAAGTGTTGGGAGCATGGGATTTTAGTGGAGGAAAATGCTAATTGTGAGTATTGTTTTAAATACATTGTTTAGAAATAATAAATTATAGCATCATAGGCTTTGAAGATAGAAAGGAGTTTAGTCCAACCCCTTCATTTTACAGATGAAGAAACTAAGTCCCAGGGAAGGGAAAGGATGAGTCCAAGGTCATAGGAGTAGTGAGCAGCAGAGCTAGTGTTTAAACACCAATTCAGTTCTCTCCCTACAATACCATCCTGCTGGTGGGTACATTTGGTTTTCAAATGCACTGATAGATTGTTTGCATTTCTTGTTATTTTAGAATTGAATTGCAAAATTTCTGACATCACAACCAGTGAGAAATGCCAACTGATCTGCTTTGTTGCAAGATTTTTGAATTATCTGGGCAGGACCAATGATGCTGAAGAACTGTTCATTACAGCTGAGGACTTGTTGATAAAGGTGAGCTTAGAAATCATTCAAAATTTTTAAAAAATCCATTACTTAAAAAAAGTTCATTCATGCTTTCGTTATTGTTCATTGGTTCTACAAATACACGAAAGAGATAAATTGTTTGAGACAAAACGAAAAATTGTGCTCATTCCCTAAACCATGTAATTGAGTAATACCATGTAATTAGCTGTGAATAGCAGGGAGAAGATAAAAGCCAGCAAATGTCCCTCTAGTTAAAAAAAAAAAACGTGCAGAAGCTAAATGAGAAATATAATGGGGGAGAGAGGCAGACAGACAGAGAAGAGAGAGAGAAAGGAGAGAGAGCGAGGAGAGAGGAGAGAGAGAAGAGAGAGAGAGAGAGAGAGAGAGAGAGAGAGAGAGAGAGAGAGAGAGAGAGAGAGAGAGAGAGAGAGAGAGAGAGAGAGAGAGTGAGTGTCTGCTTTCCCTGAGAAGATCACAGCCAGCCTCTAACCTGTGGTCTTAGCATCTTGCCTGAGGGAGCTTGGGATGACATTGTAGCTCCCCAGGAGTGAGTGTGCCCAAGGCAGGTGGGCCTGATTCCAGATCAGGCCTTCGAGGCACTACTGCCACTTTGAGGTCCCAGTTATGATACCCGGGGGCGGGGCGGGCACATGCATTTAGTTTGGATGCTCCTTGGCTCTGTTCTTTTTGCAGCATGACTTGGAATCAGAAACGCTCATCAAAGTACAGCTCGGCTTGGGAGAGCTCTATTTAGAAATAGGATCCTTACAGAAGGCTTTTTTTTTTTTTGCCAAAGAGCATGGGTCACATGGAGACAATTGACACCAAGTGGCCTACACAATCTGGAAAGACTGAAGCAGAAAGGTAGGTAGGGGGATGTTTATAAGGAATTCTGTAGGAGCTTCCCATCTGCCCCTGAGCAAAATCTACACTGGAAACTGAAGCGATCTGTGAGAAAAGGGAAGCTTTGTGGTTTGTACTAACTCTGCTTTCCTAGAGGCCTCTGGGTATGAGAGCCTGAGGTTCAGAATGCTCAGGACCCTGTGGGAGCTGGCTCACACTGACTGATGGTTATTATAAAACTAGTGATTATTAAGAAAACATGTTAGTGTGAACAGTTACACCTTGGAAATCCCCAAACCCAGGGCCTGAGTCACTGTTTTATTCCTTGTCTAGACTTAAGAATGTGATGGAGAAAATGTTAAAAATAATGCAGATTAAACTTAAAAGTGTGTTCTGCATTCATGTACGCACACTCACACACACACACACACATCTGGAGAGCCAGCTGTTGAACATTTACCTGCACACCACTGCTTCATTCCTCACTAATTTGATGATGCCCGGTAAGTTGCATAACTTCTGTGAGTCACAGTTTCCTCATCTGTGAAATGGTGTAAGGATAGTGTATCTGTACAACCTATCACTCAAGCCTGATGTGAGCTAAATGCTTTAGAAATTATAAAGTCTCTAAACTCTACAGCATGGAATAGTACATGGGAACTGAAATTAGGAAGACTTGGGTGCAGGCATTTAACCAGGTTTGAGATCCTGGGCGAGTCTTTTAACCACAGTGTGCCTCAGTTCCCTCATCTGTAAAACGAGAGGTCGGGACTTGGTAACCTCTGAAAACCCTTCCCTTCTAAGTCTCTGATCCTAAGTACTAAATAGATATGAGCTGTTGTTCCTAGAGCACAGGAAGAGCCAGTAGCTGCAGAAACCAGCCAGAGCCTTCCTTGGCCCTGTGGCCTCTGAGTGCAGGCTGGCTGTCGCAGGGCTCTCGGTGGCAAGAACTTGGCAGGGTAGGCCAGTGGGAAACCCATAGCTCACCACTGCCATCAGTGTTATCTGTAAAGATGAGGATCTCAGGACCAAAGACCTAGAGCTGGCAGCAACCTCCGAGGCTAACTTTTACAGGCCCTTCCTTCACAGAGGAGAAAACTGGGGCCCACACAAGGAGTGCCTGAGGTTATTTTTGCACTCTGGCCTTCTGACTCCAGGGACAGGATAATTTCTACCTACCAGTGATGAGGCTACATCATGCACCCGCATACGTACACACATGTTCATTTGTCTAAGATGATGTACTTTCTCAAAGGTCTTGCTGTCTCTGTGTAATATGTTTAATATGTTTAAGAAAGGTAGGTTTCTAGTTCCCTCCTCTGCCTGCTGACCTCCCTGCCTTCCTTGAAGTCCCAGCTAGAATCCCATCTTCTCCAGAAAGGCTTTCCCAGCCCCTCTTAACTCCAATGCCTTCCCTCTGTTAATTGTTTCTGATTTATCTTGAATGTAGCTTATATTTGTTTGCATGTTGTCTCCACCGTTAGATTGTAAGTAAGTCTCTTGAGGGCAGGACTGTCTTTTGTCTCTTTGTATCCCCAGGGCCTAGCACAGTGCCTGTCACGTAGTAGGTGCACAGTAAGTGTTTGTTGATTGATTTTTTTAAAATGCCTACCTTTTATTTATTTCTTTAAAACATCATCATTATTCAGTTCCCTGTATCGTTCCACCAACCAAATGTAGAAGACACAGTTTTTAATAAGTTCCTTTTTGGCTTTGGAAATGCTGAGATTCCATGATTTTTCCTTGCCAGGATGATGCCTTCCACTTTTATCAAAATGTTTTGCTTTGAAAAACTAGAATGTGCTATAGTAATATTCCTTCCAGTGAAGCTGTTTCTCCTTCTTCCCTCAATCTCTGTTGTGTTTCTCACTCATTGCTGGGGGCTGAAGAGGAACCTTGGAGCATGTGTGTGTGTGTGTGTGTGTGTGTGTGTGTGTGTGTGTGTGTGTGTGTGTGTGTGTGTCCTTCCTCCTCCTCTTTCCTCCTGTACAGGTAAGTCCCTCCTCTCTCCCTACACCCTCAACCCTCATTTTGTAGATTTGTAAGTAACCTGTGCATTGTCAAGAGCCTATTAGATAGGGGCAGCTAGGTGGCGCAGTGGATAGAGCACCGGCCCTGAAGTCAGGAGGACCTGAGTTCAAATTTGACCTCAGAGCAAACACTTGACACGGGCTAGCTGTGTGACCCTGGGCAAGTCACGTAACCCCAATTGCCTAAAAAAATTAAATAAATAAAATAAATTAAAGAGCCTATTAGATAGACCCCCCTTCTTTCTGAGGCCTGGGCCCAGCCTCCTCCCTCCGGCCTATCTGACCACCTATACCTGGTTGCTGTGGCTGAGCGAGGTGCCTTGAGCTGATAATGCCATCGAGCGGTCAGCAGAGGAGACCGCCTTCACTTGTCCCAAGAAAGCGTAAGCGTGAGAATGATGACTCTTATCCCAGTAGCCTTTTCCTTACCCATCCTCCTCCCTTCTCACCTGCCTCTTCCACTTAGTACCCAGCTGTGTTTAGACATTCCTCTCCCCTTCCCTTTCCGCGTTCCGTGTTCCGTTTGTGAATGGGAGAAAAAAAGACCCTGGTGTGACTTAACCTCTCCGGCCCTCAGTTTCCTGGCCTAGGCGCATCTGTTCAGGTGTCATCTCGCCCAGCCCCCTTATTTTACAGAGGAGGAAGCTGAGCACTAGAGAATGTGTGGTTTTGGGGTTGGGTGGTGGTGGCAATCAACAAAGGTCTCGTGTTCTGTGCCCTTTTCATTGCCTGTCTGATGGCCAATTCATAGTCAGCTGAAGTGTGCTGTTTGCCTGTCTGACCCCTTCCCATTTTTTCATCAAGGATGCCCCTGATACATATGGAGATCATTCACATGATGATTTCAGAAAATCTTTTCATAACAATTTGAAAGCAGTCAAGTTGCATGTTTTTAGTAATGATTTCATCCACGATTTTTTCCATCGCTTGGTAGACCTCCAGGGTTGTGAGGATGCAATGAAATAATAATTGCAAAGTGCTTAGCACAGCACCTGGCACATGGTAGGAGCTTAAGAGATGAGTGTTCCTTCCCCCTCTCCCTTCCACTCCCCTCCCTTGGATATGGTATACCACGATCCCTTAATGCTTTTAAGGTCGGGCCATTTGTCTGGTGTGTGTTGGCCTAGCCAGGCGCTCTTCTTAATTTTGTCTTAAGGCCCATCTCTGCTTTCTCATAGCATCAGAGACAGATGTTGGGAGGCTGAGCGTAACACATATATGACCCCCACACATTGAGTGATAGAAAGCAGCAAGCCAGCTAGCTGAAGCAGCAGCCAGGCACCCTGAGGGAGAGACGTGGGAGAGCATGTGTGGGCCGAGTCAGACCATTGCTGCCATCTTAACCACCACCTCACCCCAGACTCGGATGAGCCCCGGAGCCTTGGGAATAGCAACATCCCCTAGACCACCATCCCTCTTTCCAGCCTGGCCCCTGCAGCTGTCATCTTCATCCAGAGCCATCCTTGACACCCCCATCACCTGCCATCACCGCCCCCCCCCCGCCACTGCAGCCACAGCTACCGAAGACAAGCAAAGTTCTTACCATCCAAGTCTGCTGTCGAACAGCCCAGGATCAGAAGCACATCTGGCTTTCTCTGTCAGAACGGCACTAAAGAAGAGTGTCCTCGTGGGCTTCGCTGCTGCCCCCTGAGGCCTTTCCATCTGCCCTGCGCCTGCAGCCTCCCATCTGCACTGTCCCTCCTGAGGAGGGTTTAGAGACTGGACATCTGGCCTTTCCATGTGTATCCTGCTTATAATGATGTTTTGCACACAGTAATCATGTAATAGATGCTTCATTCATTTATTCATTCATCCATATAATTAAGTACCAAGATGTCCAGTGGGCAACTAAGTGGCTTAGTGGATAGAACAGTGGTCCGGAGTCAGGAAGACCCAGGTTCAAATCCAGCTTCAGACACTTACTAGCTGTGTGACTTTGGGCAAGTCACTTAACTTCTGTCTGCCTCTGTTTCTTCATCTGTGAAATGGGGATAATAATAGCACCTACCTCCCAGGGTTATTTTTGTGGATCAAATGAGATAATATTGGTAAAGTGCTCTGCCAACCTTAAGGCGTTATAGCACTGCTAGTTAACTATGATGAGTCATAGAGACCGCGTATGTACTGTAAGAGTAGAGGCAGTGGAGTGTGGCCTAGTAGAAAGAATAGCATCCCTTGCAGTCGGGAGATCTAGATTTGAATCCTGCCTCACATAACTTTTTAGCAGTGTGACCCCTGGCGAGTCACTTAACTACGTCAAGCCCCAGTCTCCTAATCCAGTAAGTGGGGACAATATTTATACTGCCTTCCTCACAAGGTTATAGTAAGGAAAGCAACTTTGCAAACCTTTGAAGTGCTGTAGAAATCTGAGTTTGGTCGTAGGTGTCAAGGAGAGGAGATCACTGGGAATTTTATGTAGTGCCCTTGTCCAAGTCTCTTTCTCTCTCTGATCCTATTTCCTGATGTGTTCAGTGAAGGGGTTGGGGTACACAGTATCTAAGGTCCCTTTCAGTGCTAACAGTCCATTTGTTGGCGAATGAACTGGCTGTGTGAGCTTGGGCAAATCACCTCTCTGGTTCTCAGTCTCCTGGTTTCTTAAATAAGGTGTTTGAAATGGGAATAATAAGAATGGCAGGAAGCATTTATTAAGCACCTACTATATGCCAGGCACTGTGCTAAGCCCTTTTACAAATCCCTTCTTTGATCCTAATAGCCACTCTGGGAGGTAAATGCTACTATGCTCAATCCTTGACATTTGCAGGTTTAACTTTTGGAACTTCAAGCATTCATGTGATTTTATTAGTAACCTAATTTTCACTTTTACATTGGCAACATCTGTGGCTGTGTGCAGTAGAGAAAAGAGTGAGAGGTGCCAAGCAGGCAAGTTTGTGGGGATATCCTACTAGGTGCTTCACTGGTCTTATTCACTCTGTCGTTGTAAAGAGCTCCCCATGAATTTGGAGTGTCAGGGGTGAGGTTGAGCTCTCACCCAGGTAGAGGCGTTTACAGCAGTATAGCATTGTCTGAAATCTTTTTGTTTGTTTGTTTGTTTTTTATTTGAGATGTCAGCACAAAAGGTCACATAATTCTGGGTAATTATTAGTGAGAAAAAATGTTTTGCGTATTACCAATTTTATTTTATGTACAGCATTGTATGGGTTATTTCACAGTTACTATGTTAGGGAAAGTGCATGTGATCAGAATTAATGTTTTCTTATAAAGAATCACATGCTGAAAAGTGTATTTTCAGCAATCTCTAGTGAAAGAAATTCAGTTTTTGGTGGTTGTGGGAACCTAACCCCATATTTTCTACAGGTCCAATGTATCAGTATTAGCGTTTCTTATTTTTGTGCCGTTTTCTAGAATGTTACCTCTGCGAAAGCAGAGGATTGACTCTGTGATCTTCATTTTAGAATTGAAGAAACTGAGGCAGACAGAGGTTAAGTGAGTTGCCCAAAGTCAAACAGTAGGTGTCTAAGGCTGCATTTGGACTCCTGACTCCAGGCCAGTGCTTCTATTCACGGTGCCACCTGGTCCATCTTTACAGATGGGACTAGATCAGTGATCTTTGCACTCTCTTCTATGATGCCAGTAACATCCTGACTCTTTAGAAATTGAAATTGAAGAATGCTGCATATGAATAACAAGGAATGAATTGACTAAGAATGACAAGCAATATCTGAGGGGCACGCCTTCCAGTGGTCTCATTGTTTCCATTCTCAAGCTGTTGGTGAGGGCATTGACTAAGTCATAGTGATCTCCAGTGTCTGTAGCTTTCAAACCTGGAGGAAACAATGCTGAGGGCCAATGACTAATGCGGAAAAGACACCCGGATTGCTTCAACTGATGCTCTTAAGTATTTTCCTCATGCGCCATTGCTTACATGGCTACCGTGTGTATATATGGTCAATGTGACATCTTGTGTGCTGGCTTTCTTAGACTGGCATTCTTGGTCTTTTTGGTATCATGGACCCCGTTAGCTATCAGTCTGGTGAAGCCCACACACCGTCTTCTCAGATTAATGTTTTTAAATGCATGAAAGAAGATACATAGGATTACAAAAGAAGCCAATTACATTGGAATAGTTACCAAAATATTAAAAAACAGCAACAGTAAATTCATGCCTCCCAGGTTAAGAACTCCTGGGATAATATATATAAAAGATATGTGTCAAGGGTGGCCTGGAGAGGTGTGATCTGAGATCTGGCCCACCTTGGTGAAGAGTACGAGGAGGACCACTTGAGCACTGCCACCAGGCTGGCCTTCTTTCAGCCAAAGACAGGGTTTATTAAAGATCAGCCATATTGGCCAGACTTTTAAGGAATCTGAACATTTGTGAGCTATTGGCTAGATTATAAAAATCTGAGCAGTGGTTAGATTTCAAGAATCTCAGCACCTTAACGAAGACAAGATGGACTTTATATACAGAAAGACTGTGGGAAGGATCTAGGAGGGGCCAGGTAGTTTGGGGTGACTGGAGGAGGGGTCTAAGGAAGATCTGGATGGGAGTGGCCAGTAAACTGGGGTGAACAGAATGCCAGGGACCTGGACCATGTGGCCAAGGGAGAATGGAGTCTAGATAGGATTAAGGGTGGGAAGTGGCCAGGGGCAATTAGTAGGTGACAGAACAGAATTGGGAGATTGCCACAATGAAAGGCCAGTTAAGTGGATTACAGCCTCAGGCAAATGACAGGGATTTGGGAAAATCAAGGGATTTTCCTTTTTGGGGTCCATATCCCATCCCTATCAATAATAGTTTCCGTCATCATTTGAACCCAGGACCTCTATCTGCATAGCCAATGTTCTTGCCACAAATCACATTCCCCTGAAGGATTCTTGGTTATAAAGGTTATAAAGCAGAGATTGTCAGAAATCCTTTGTATCTGGACATTTTAGTAATTAACTTATTGCTGGAAGCATTTCAAGCATCGTATTCCTTTTTTGATACCTTTCCCTGCAGGCAGGGTGTTACATTACCTGGCAAAGACAATGAGGCAAGGATCTGTGAAAGAAAATCACTTGCTAGAGAATACTGTTGACCTCACAATGCACCTTTGTTGTAGCCCATATGATTTTGCTCTGCTGAGATGCACAGAAGGTATTCTAAAGTAAGTATGTCCATCCTTTAACATATTCTGCTTTCATGCAGTCTTTAGTGATGACTATATTTCATGCAAAGTCTATTCCCACCCGCCATTTAACTAAGAAACAGAGGTCCTGGAAGTTTAATTAAGGCCCTAATACTACTGACAATCCATGACCTTAATTTGGCTGAGTTGGGGACTTCATTTTGCTTCACTATGTTTGTTTGTAGCTGGGTTTTTTTTTCTTGCTTTCCTCTATGGGTAGAGGGAAGGAGATTTGGGAGGGAGAGACTGTAGACCTGAAAGATTTAATTTTAAAAAGTCACTTGGGAGGAGGAATCTGGGAAGATGGTGGAATAGCTCAGAAAACTTTTAGCTCTTCAGATTTCCTCCACAACAAAAGACAGAACCTGGCCTCAGAGGGAATGTAGAACTGAGGAAGTAAAGGAAAGCCCGGGTAAAGCGGCTGTTCTAAGAGTCTAAGAAGATTCCAGGAAAGACCTGGCCATAGGGAAGTGCAGGCACCTCCAGGCCATTTTTGTAGAATCAACAAACAATAAACCCTAGGGGCAGCCGGGTTGAGAGGCAGCCTCGACCTTGGAAACTTCCATCTCACAGACAGCTGAGCAGGAGAAGATTGAAGGATGCCACGCACAGCTGTGCTGACTAGATGTGTCCCGGGCTGGGCTGCTGCTGAGGGGGAGGAGGAACTAACACGCACCTGGTGAGTGCAGTAGCAAGGACGGGGGCCCTGTGGCTGCGGGCACTTGCAGGGGAGCAGAGCCCCTGGTGTCAGTCCCAGGGCAGAGAGGACAGCTGCAGTTTGCAGACGGACCACAGGTAGCAAGAGCATTTTGGGGACAGTGTGGCTGGGGCCTACCAGTGCCTCAGGAGAAGAGAGGAGGGCCCAAGGCAGGGCCCAGGCACAGACCTCAGAAAATAACAGTGTGTAGGACCTGAGGCTTGGAGTGTCATTCCCCACACCTTGAGATGAACACTTGCTTACACTGGTAGCTGCTAAAAGCGAAATGAAACAAAAATAAATAAATAAAAATGAGGAAGCAGAGGAGAAAGAGCCCAATTTTCAGCTGCTATGGGGTAGAGAAGATCTGGGTTCATATTCAGAGGAAGGTAATAGATCTGAAAAAGCCATTCCTTTTTCAATGAGAAACATCACACGGTCCCAAGCACAGAAAGAGTTCTTGGAAGAAATTAGAAAGGACTTTTAAAAATCAAATAAGGGAGGGGCAGCGAGGGGGTGCAGTGGATAGAGCACCGGCCCTGGATTCAGGAGGACCTGAGTTCAAGTCGGCCTCAGACCAAACACTTGACACTTACTAGCTGTGTGACCCTGGGCAAGTCACTTAACCCTGTTGCCTAGCAAAAACAAAAACAAAAATCAAAGAAGAGAGATCGAGGAAAAATTAGGAAAAAAAATAAGAGCAATCCAAGAAAACCAAGAAAATTATGGGGAAAAAAAGTCAACCAACTAGAAATACGGAATCAAAAACTTAAGGGAGAAAATGATTCCTTGAAAACTAGAATTGGGCAAGGGGAAACTAATGATGTTCTAAGACACCAAGAAATAATAAAACAAAATTGAGAATGAAAACACAGAAGAGAAAGTGACACATTTTATCAGAAAAACAACTGGTCTGGAGAACAGATTGAGGAGAAATAATAGAAGAATTGTCCAACTACCTGAAAATCATGATACAAAAGAATCTTGATACAGCGTTACAAGAAATTATCAAGGAAAATTGCCCTAAAGTTCTAGAACAAAAACGCAAAGCAGAGACAGGAAAAGTCCACTGATCCCCACCTGAAAGAAATTTCAGGAGAAAAACTTATAGGAATATCACAGCCAAGTTTCAGAGCTCCTCGGTTAAGAAGAAAATATTGGAAGCAAAAAGAAAAAAAAATTAATTGTCATGGAGCTACACTAAGAATTAGGCAAGACCCAGCAGCTACCATGTGGAAGGACCATAAGTCTTGGAATGTTATATTCCATAGCGCAAAAGAGCTGGAGTTCTAACCAACAGTACCTTACCCGGCAAAGTTAAGCATAATCCTAAATGAAAAAAAAAGGATATTTAACAGACTGTAAGACTTTCAGGTTTTTCCTGAAAGCTTAAGGGAAAATTTGACATAAAACATCCAGGAGAAATATAAGATAAACATTAAAGCCAGTAATAAGGGACTTAATAAGGTCAAATTGTTTACTTCTAATATGTAAAAATATTAGAAGTACTCTTATGATTGTCATCTTTATTTGGGTAGTTTGAAAGAAAGGCGTGGGGTGAGTCTTAAAAAAAATAAAACTGAAGGTAGAGATAAAAAGGAATAATTATCATACAAATGAGGTATAAAAGGAAAAATTGATACAGAAGAAGCTAATGGGGGAGAGTGGGTAGTGGTAGAACCTTACTCTCATTAGGAATGGATTAAAGAGGGAACAACATACGTATCTAGAAAGGTATGAAAGTCTTCTAAATTCAGAAAGAAATAAGAGGGCAAGGGGATAGGGTAGGGGAAAGAGGATAAGGGAGGGATTCGTGAAGGGATGGGTAGGTTAAGAAATAGGAGGGCAAGGTAGCAGGTGGAAGTAAAGCAGAAGAGTGAGGCAGGATAGGAATAGGGTGAGAAGGATAGGGAAAATAGAAAGGAGGAAAATACACAAGTAATTGTAGCTTAGAATGTGAATGGGATGAATTTACCCATAAAGTGGAAACTGATAGCAGATTAAAAATTTGAATTCAATAATATGTTGCTTTCAGGAAATGTTACAAGGATGTGAGAGAGATAAACACAAAGATAAAATATAAGAGCAAGAGTAGAATTTATTACATAAAAAGAGCAGGGGTAGTAATCATGATCTCAGACAAAGTTAAAGATTTAATTAAAAGAGAAAAATAGAGAAACTATATTATGTGTTAGCAATATTATTCAATATTGTTTTAGACCATTTAAAAATAACTAGACAGTATAAAGGACCTGAGCGTATACTTGCCAAAACAGACATAAGAACTATATGAACATAAACATAAAACACTTTTTATACAAATAATGTCTGGTCTAAATAATTGAAGTAATATTTATTGTTCATGGGTAGGTAAAGCCAATATAATTTTAGATGACCATTTTATCTAACTAATCTATTTATTCAATGTCATCCCAATTAAATTACTAAAAAAAATCTTACTGAATTAGAAAAAAATAATAACAAAGGCCATTTGAAAGAACAAAAGGTCACAAACTTCAAAGAAACCAGAGAGAGGGGCAGCTAGGTGGTGCAGTGGATAGAGCACTGGCCTTGGGGTCAGGAGGACCTGAGTTTGAATCCAGTTTCAAACACTTGACACTCGCTAGCTATGAGACCCTGGGCAAGTCACTTAACTACAATTGCCTTGCCGGAAAAGAAAAAGAAAAAAAAACCAGAGAAAAAAGATGTAAAGGAAGTAGATTCAGCAGTATCAGACCTTAAATTATAAGATGAAAGCATTGTTAAAGTATAAAATGGATAATTTTGATTATTTTAAATTAACATTTTCTTGTATAAATAAAATCTATGTAGCCAAGAATAGAAGGAATGCAGAAAATTGGAGGGAAAAACTTTCATAGACAATCTCTCAGATAGAATGTGATTGAGTTGGAATGTTGTTGTGGTATAGGAAATGATAAGCTGGTTGATTTAGAAAAACATGGAAAGACTTGGACTTATGAAGGAAGACGCCATCCACTTTCAGAGAAACAGATGACAAGTGGAAATAAGCATAGTATGGTCTTACATATATGCGTATGAATATTTTTATGTGTGTTTATAGATATCTATGTGTGGAAATTTATTGTTTTATGTTGAATCTTCTCTTATAATCTGCTGTGTACATGGCAATTTTTTTTCTTTCCTCATTTTGGGTTTAAATTTAAAATAAATAAAAACAATTTACCCAAAAAAAGGTAATTTGGCCATATTATCTCCTTATACTTTCTTGTCACCTTGCTACGTTTTATTAATTTAATTTAACTACATGTCTTTTGCTTTCAGCTAGTGCCTCATTTGGCTGGCTGGTAAATACATGTGAGGGCTCTGGCTTTGAGTGGCTGCTGAGCAATCCTCACAGTATGCCTGTGTACATAACCCAGAAGTAGCCTTTGGGAGGCCCTAGATGCTACATGTAGACCCCTTAATTTGCTTCTCCAGATAGAATTTCATATGAGATAGAAGATTAATTTGAGGATAACTTCTAGTAACTCTCAAGATGTCACCCAATATTTATTATGCCTAGTTAATAACACATAATATATTTCACTTTCAGATCTCTTACTGGGAACTTTTCTGTTGCGAAATTGAAATTTCAAGAATGTTTAAATATCTGAAAAAATTTGTTTGGAGAGAATCATTTCTTAGTTGGAGAAATTAAGGAATATTTGGCAGATTTAATAAGTGGCTCTAAAAAGACTGAAAAGTAAGACTGACTAAAGAGTTCCAAGTAATGGAGTTTGTGTTTTGTGATCCTTTTCTCCGAGGTACCAGTGGCTAGAAGGGCTGAGATTCCCACCAAGGGGATAATTTCCCTCCTGGATCTTTTGGCCGCCTCTTGGCTTGCACACACGCTGACCATAACGTCCTCATTTCCAACTCAGTGAGCAAGAGTTGAGAACAGCAGTTAGTTCACAGTAACAGGAGAACAAGACAGAGTAGCCAGGAAGCTAATGGCAAGGCCAGCTGAACTTAATGAGCAGAGGCTCGGTAAAATTGTGAAGAAAACACCTTCCCGTTCTGTAGCCGGCTCAGATCCTTCAGTGTTTTTCCTTCTCCCCTGCCTCCATTGCCAAGTCCCAAGAACTGCTTCCTGTCAGGAGGCAAGTAGATCAAAGTCACTGACACATAAAACCTTCTGCCCAGATGAAAAGATTGGCCTGGTGAGAAACTGGAGGTAGAGGGAGTATGGGATGAGGGGTGAGGCTGCAGTGGGCAGTGAAAAAGATGGCATAGAGAAAGATTCTCAAGATGGCCTTAGGGGGATAGGGGGCATGGCACAGTAAATACCAGTATTCTGTAACTTAAACCAAATTTACTTTGTTTTTCTTTCTTTCCATCCTTCCTTCTTTCCTTCTTCTCTCTCTTCCTCTTTCTTTTTCTTTCTCTTTTTTCTTTTTTCTCTCTCTCCCTCTTTCCCTCTCTTCTTTCTTTCTTTCCTTTCTTCTTTTCCTTCCCTCCTTCCTTCCTTCCTCTGTCCCTCCCCTCCCCCCTCCTCTTTTCTCTCCCACCGCTTTCTCTCTCTCTCTCTTTCTTTCTTTCTTTCAGATTTCAAAGGAAACATGCAATTGAGTATTACAGAGGAGTGATAAACATAAAAGAAAACATGGAACTCTTGACCAACTCCTTCCAAGTGAAAAAGCAGCTTAATATCAGCCTCAGCAATGTCTTGTGTAAATTAGGTAATTTGGGTAGCTGGTGACCTGTGGGAGGCAGCACAGTGGAGGAAAAGGAGCCTTGCACTGGGTTCAAGTCCTGCTCCTGACACTTGGGGGCCCATGAGGTCATAGGTGAGTGCTGAGCCTCAGCATTCTTCTTAGCAGGGTATTTTGAGGAACAAAGGAGATGCAGTCCATCACCCATAATTGTTATTCTGCTCAATCCAAAGCCCTCATCTTCATTTTTAAGCAAATCAATCATTTACTGTGTGCTGGGCACTGTGCTAGGTGCTGGAGATATACTACAAAGAATGAAGTAATCCTCACTTGAGAAGAGTTTACAGTTTAAAGGGAGAGACAAGTATGTATACAATACATGTATACGTAGATACAAGCATATGTAGGTATTTAGCACTGAGCACAGTACCTGGCACACAGTAGGCACTTAGTAAATGTTTATTGGCTGACAGCTGTTCATTTGTTTGGTCATGCCCAACTCTGCCATGACCCCATGGACTGTGGTATGCCATGCCCTTCTGTCCTCCATTATCTCCTGAAGTCTGTCCAAGCTCATGTTCATTGCTTCCATGACACTCTCTCTCCATCTCATTGTGTTCTTCCCTTCTCCTTCTGCCTTCGGTCTTTCCCGACATCAAATTCCAAATCCCCCTGTCATGATCAAAATAAGACAATTGTAATGGAGAATATGAAATTCTTTCTTCACTTAAAAATATCTCAGTTAAATGAGATTTATTTTAATTTTTCAGGAGAAGGTTTTTACTCAGTAGGAGTCTGAGTCATGGGCTAAGAGGGCCCCAGGAGAATGGCAGTTGCGCCCATCAACTGAAGCCCCAGTTCTTGGCCTCCTTTAGGACACAGCCCCAGCCCCACTTGTAATTGACATGCTAGAGCTATGCCCTTCACTGCCTCTGAGTCTTTCTGACACCCTTTAAATTGTTCTGCAAATCCTTAAAAAAAAATCCAATGCTTTTCAAGTCTCTGCCTCTGACCAGCCCTCCACAACATAGTCAATGGTCTTCATGAGTTGCTATGGCTGAAAAATTCTGATCCAACTGGTGAAGAGCCCCTCTGACCCTCGGTAAGCCAGCTTTTGGACCAAAAAACAATCTTATTCATTATCACTGAGCTCAGATCTGTAAAGAGCACGCAGTATGTTCTATTAACTGATGGGAACATTGATGCAGACCTTGAAAGTTATAGGGTAGGAGGGAACTTTAAGTCAGAAACTGGCTGTGTTGGAACAAGGAGAGTATGGCTTTTGGAAATGAGTGGCAAGTGGGTAGGTAGGGCCTGCACAGGAACCAGGCAATGCTACCACCTCCACATTGAAATCACCTAAACCAGCTTCTGAAGGCAGCTAAGTGGCGTCCTAGCGCACAGAGCGCCAGGCCCGGAGTCAGGAAGACTCATCTTCTTCAGTTCAAATCCAGCCTCAGACACTTATGAGCTGTGTGACCCGTGGCGGATCACTTCCCCCTGTTTGCCTCAGTCTCCTCATCTGTAAAATGAACTGGAGAAGGAAATGGCAAACCACACCAGTGTCTTTGCCAAGAAAAGCCCAGATGGGGTCACAAAGAGTCGGACATGACTGGAAAATGGACCATGGGACACGTGCTCACCATACTAGGCAGAGTTTGAGGAATGTGAAGGCGGGTGTTGACAGCCATTTGTCCTTGTCGTGCTCATCCCCAAAGCTTTGATGGTAGTTTCCCTTGGAACAAATAAATGCGAAGGGGGAAATGATGCTCTGACTCTTCCCACTCTTAGAGGCCACTTCATCTCCCTGGTCGCTCTGGGAAGTAGGTGTGCATTAAGGGGCAGGTCCAAGGGCTCCTTTCCATTGTTAAGTTGATGAATCGGAGTTCAGTCTGATCCTGAATGAGTTGTTGTCCTGAAGAACTCCCAAGAATAGAGCCTGGGCTTGGGGTTGTCCTTGAGGTTCAGGGTCAAGCTTTCCATCTATTCTAAGACCCACCCAGCTCCATGGAGCTCAGCTCTTCTGGGCTGCCTGGTTATGTGGGATGAGACAGAAAAGACATCTGCTTAACCAATTAGGGGCATAATTCAATGATTCATAAAATCGTAGGACTTAGACAGGGAAGGAACGTTGGAACACACCCAGGCCAATCCCCTTGTTTTATTTATGTCTGTTGTTTCTGACCTCACAATCATTTCCCAATGCATAGATTTATGCTACATGATGAGGGCTACTGTTCTACAACAAATTCTTGCCAAACAACTTTCCTGTTTTCCCAGCAGTTTTTGTCAAACTTTCAGTAGTTTTGTTGAACTTCAGAGTGTTTATTGAACACTCAGCCTTGTCATATGAGGAGACTGAGGCCCAGGGAGAGACGCTTCCTGATACCACATGGATCATGAGAGACTGAGCTGGGATTGAAAACCAGGCCCCAAGTTCTGGGCCCTTGGCACCTGCCCCCAGCTACCTCCTCAATTTACTAAATTACATTAAAAGGAAGAAAAATGGCCATGCATTGCTGAGCAGAATGGCCTCAGGAAGACCACCTGACCATCAGTCAGTCAGTCAAGAAGCATTTATTAATTGTTTACTTAAGCACTAGGGATTCAAAAAGAGGCAAAAGACAGTCCTTTGTCTTACTCTGGTTTTTTTTTTTAGGCAGTTGGGGTTAAGTGACTTGCTCAGGGTCACACAGCTAGTAAGTGTCAAGTGTTTGGTCTGAGGTCAGATTTGAACTCAGGTCCTCCTGACTAAAGGGCCGGTGCTCTATCCTCTGTGCCACCTAGCTGCCCCAAAAGACAGTCCTTTCCCAAGGAGCTCACAAACCAATGAGGGAGATGACAAGCTAACGGATGTGTACAAACAGGCTATACACAAGATAAGGAGGGCATAATTAACAGAGGGAAAGCACTAGAAATTGGGAGTTGGGGAAGGCTTCTTGTAAAAGATGAGATTTTACTTGGGACCTGAAGGAAGCCAGGGAGACCAGGAGGCAGCCATCAGAGGGAGAACACTCCAAGCATGGGGGACAGCCAGTGAAAATGGCGGGCGCTGAGAGATGGAGTGTCTTGTCTATGAGACAGCAGGGAGCCAGAGTCATTGGATTGAAGAGTACATGTCAGGGAGTGAAGTGTAAGAAGACTGGAAAGGTAGGAGGGGGCCAGGTGATAAGGGGCGTTGAGTGTCGCACAGAGGATTTTGTATTTGATCTTGGAGGGAATAGGGAGCCATGGGAGTTTATTGAGTAAAAGAATATGGCTCAAAACATCGCATGGACCATAAAACAATTAAATAGTAGTCATGATAGAGAGCACTTTGCAAACTGAAGTCACTGTTGAATAGAACTAAGTCTGATTAGCACCTGTAGAGATTGGACGAACAAGTACATGGAAAGGCTGTTAGGCCGTGTGCCCATCTTGTCCTCCACTTTGATATACTAGAGTGGGTCACACAGTACCTGTGCCATAGACTAGTGCCAATAAGATTCATGTGTCACAACTTGAATTTCAAGTTTATGAATGATGCTATAAATTCAGCCCTTTTGTAATAGCAAATCCGGTCAACAGGCAGTTATTAAATGCCTACTGTGTGCCAGGCACCGTGCTAAGTGCTGGGGATACAAAGAAAGGTACGAGACAGCCCCTGCCCTCAAGAAGCTCACAATCTAATGGGGGAAACAACATGAAAACGACCATGGACAACCAAGAGATGGACAAGATAAACTGGAGATAAACAACAGAGGTATTATGGAAGGAACCAGACAGGAACCATGCACCATGGGAAGGTGTGGAGATCTATACCAGTGGAAGGTGTGTTCACACCCGCAAGATCCTGACACATAGAAATAGACAGACTGTAAAATACATTGGACACTGGCTAATTTTGAATTGAGACACCTCTGGTTGTGAACTCACCTTTGTCCCACTTAAAGCACATTTAAAGTCAATAGCTCTTTTACTAATGTACCTCTTGTTTCATTTTATCCATTGTAATTGTAAGTTTCTGAAGGTGCAAATTGAAGTGTACATGGATCAAGCTATATTCTTTTCTTCCTGCTTTGCAGGTCAATTGATGAAAAGTGATGTTTCTACTCAGTCCGAACAAGAGGCAACTGGATTTTTGCAGCGGGCACTGGATTTAAGAATTAGTTACCTGGGGCCTTCTCACTCTTCCACCTCAGAGCTCCTCCGGTAAGTTTCTGTTCAGTCTTTAAGACACTTATTTCCTGGAATTCGTGCAACCTCAAGACTGCCTGGTCTCTTTTGCTTTCTATAGCCTTGTGAGGGAGCTTGAGAGAAAAAGCCAAAATAAAGGGAATGTTCAAGGCCGGAGCTCCAGCCATGACAATTTCAAGGGGAACTTAGTGCAGGAGAAAATCTCCAAGGGGAAGTTGGAGTACCACTGGCCTCAGAATTTCAGCACTCTAAAATCTCCGCTCAGCAGCAGCGCCGCTAAGCTGCAGAGGGCCGTGAGCCTGGACTCCTACAAAGTCTTAGAGGATAGTAGCATGAAGGGCGTCTTAGGGAAAGGGCAGAAGAGCATGAGATTCATTACCTGCAGCCCAGCAAAGGAGATCATTAAGCAGCAGGTGCAAAACAACGTGGAAATATGGAGCTGTCGAGAGGACGCCTCGTTGAAGAAAGAGAAAGATGCATCTGGGAAGAAAACAGCTTTCAGCAGCCCAGAGAACATGTTAAAATCTCCAAGAAAAGGGCATCTTCAGCTCTCTCATATAACTGGTGCCCGCAAACACCCATCTCAGAGCCTTTTAATGCTGTTGGCTCCTTGGAAATTCCTTGCAGGCCACAGACTTCACCAGAAAATCAGCTCTTTCAGAAATCAGGAAGACATATAATTTTCCATAAACCCTCTCCACCCAAAAGACAGCAAAATGATATGAGAATGTTGAAAAAACTGAATGACAATAATAAGCAATAAAGACTGTTGTAGGCAACATCTACCAAACACACCCATGCTCCTTCAAGAGTGACTTTATTTCTATGCATCCATGTGCCTCTTTGTCTTAAAACAGTTGGAGAAAATAAAGAGGAATCTTAATGCTTTGATAAAGCTCATAACTGGTGGCTTACTTATGTGGTCATTAAAACTCTCCAGAATGTTGGTTTCACAGATTTTAGCCAAAAAGAATTAGGAGGATCTTTTATAATCCCTAAGTATACTAATGTAAATGGAATTATAGGGACCTTATGGAATGTTTTACCCTAGGAGTTATATTCTGGGGTAAAATATTAAAGAAACATGATCCAAATGTTCATTTGTAGAAGGTTATGTCGCTGTGGCCTATATAGCATTTTGGAAGTTGTGAATGAATTTTCAAAACAATGTCATGATTATCAAGAAATAGGGAAAAAAAATCCTAGATTTAAACAAGAGTGAACTACAATCTGGGCAACCAAGTGGTGCAGTAGATAGAGTACTGGGCCTGGAAGTCAGGAAGATCTCCATGCAAATCTGGCCTCAGTCACTTACTAGCTATGTGACCCTGGGCAGGTCACTTCTCCCTGTCTGCCTCAGTTTCCTCATCTGTAAAATGAAATGGAGAAGGAAATGGAAAACCACTCCAGTATCTTTGCCAAGAAAACCCCACATGGGGTCACAAAGAGTTGGACGTGAGTGAAATGACTTAAAGACAACAATAAAAACTACAATCCTCCTAGAATTGAAAGTACTTGGTAATATGACAACTGTCCAGGTCTTTTCTGGGATTATAAAAGTAAGAATAATGATGATGATTCTACCCTATGTTTATGTATGACACTTTACTGTTACTGTTTACACTTTCACGTAGGAGACAGCTAGTAGCATAGTAAGAAGGTTGGGCTTTTGAGTCAAGAAATCCTGAGGTCAAATCCAGCCTCAGATACTTACCTTGGGCAAGTCACTGAACCTCTGTTTGCTTCAGTTTCCTCAGCTATAAAGCAGAAGTGATCATACCACCTACCTCCCAGGGTTGCTCTGAGGTGTCCAATGAGATACCATGTATAATACCTTCAACGTTAAAGGAAGTTATTCTCATATTTTATATACATATATAACTTTATATTTTATATATTATATTCTGATATTTTGTTATACCATTATACTTAATATGCCATAATAATAAACATGTCATAATACAATAGTTATTATTATAATATTTCTTCTGATCCCACAGCGCTTCTGTGAGGTGATCGAGAAAGGCCACCGAGCTCTTCAGGTTGTAAGGATCATCAGCGTGGGCGCTCCCTCCAACAGTGCAGATTCCCAGTTACCCACAACTGTCTTATCCTCTGTGATTCTTGTCCGTATCGTCTTCCAGAGGGAATCAGCGGGTCAGGCTAGGAGACCTTTCTCAGGACTGTAGGATCATAGCTTGCCCTGGAGCAGTTGGAGGCCCTTGGAGGGCTTCTAGATCCATACTCTGATTTTACAGATGAGGCTAGTGAGACCCAGGGAAACTAAATCACTTGCCTAAAGATAGACAGGTAGTGAGCCCTTGTGGTGGAATTTGAATTCGAGTCTTCCAATCCCAAAGCCACTGCTCTTTCCCCTGTGCCACACTACACCTAGGCTGTCTGTCTGTGATAATGGGCCCACCCTGCCCTCTGGTCATGTGTGGCCTTTATTTCTTTTATGTGACCTTTTATGCATAAGGTGTCATTGACAATCTGTTACTTAGGCCTGGCCTATGGTGTCCTTCCATTACCTTCATCACCTGTAGCTTGTATTTTTTTTTTCATATTGTAATGTTTTAAGATTTGTAACTGTATGGTATCAGTGCGGAAAATATACTATATAAATGCACATAAAAGTATGTCTACATGTATCCATACTTTTTAGTCAATAAGCATTTAAACGTCTGATTTGTGCCAAGCACTGTGCTAAGTGCTAGGGATACAAATAAGAAAAAGGCAGACGGTCCTTGCCTTCAGGGAGCTTATCATCTAACTTTGTAAAAAGGGCATTGGCATCAGGGCACAGCCTGGCATCACTGAAAACACCACGGGAGCTTCTGTCGGTCACCCAGTAAGCATTTACCAAGCTCCTTGTCTTCAATTAGGAACCTAGGTTATTTCCCATCTTCACCCAGTACCTGTTTGACGTGAAAGTCTGTATGGGGTGTTCCAGGAAGATTAGCACCTCTGGTGTGAGGACCTGCTGGGCGCTTTTCAGGGCTGCTCATCCACCTTTGGTGTCCACCTTTCACCTCTCACCTGGGGCTCCAAGAAGCCTGCACAGCGGCCACACCCTGGTAAAACCATCTTGGCAGGCAGGCTGTATCAAGTCGAGGGTAACTCATAGGCCTCAAACCTATTAGTGAGTTAGGGGGATGTCTACTCCAAGCATGTGAGGACTTCCCACAGAGGAATGGGTGGATGAGAACAACGTTCAATGGCCATGAAGGTGGCTGAACAGGTGCTATGAAGCGCTTAGAGTTTGGTCAGCCATCAAAGATGCCGAGGTCATCCACTGTCCCCAGGCCATCTTCAGTCCTGTCTTCTGTTCTGATTTTTGTCTTGCCACCGGACTTTGATGACTCTGAAAGAGAGAGTGAAGCTGATGACTTTGTGCAGCTCTGCCTCACTTAAATCTAATTCACTCAGAAGTCAAGACATCACTCATGATGTTGCTGGTCTTCAAAAATGAAGGATGAACGACAATATATGCTCACACACACACACACACACACACACACAAGCATGTACCAATGGGCTAACTCAATGGATAATCAATCCAACTGCATGTCATAATATCATAACCTGGGCCAAATATGTTCTAATACCCTCTTGCTTTTTCCTTTGTGAGCTACAAAATCAGCCTCTTTAATGCCCTGGATCTCAAAGAGAGGTTCTATAAGGCTCTAGGTTTCAAGTCAATCAGTTGTTCAATTCAATGAGTGTGTATTAAGCACCTACTAGATGCAAAGTACTGTGCTAGACACCGAAGATACAAAGACAAAAAATGAAATGGTCTACCCTCAAGGAGCTTCCATCCAATGCAATGTAGCCCACCAAAAGGAGTGGTTGGAAAACTTTACTATTTATAGAGAACTCCCCCCCCACCCCATTTGAACTTTGCACAGAAGATCATACATGACGAAGGCAAAAAGTTTTAGTTCAGATATATCTCCCTGTTTAATGTTTTCGTTTAACAATGATGAGCAGAGCCCATGGGGGAAAGCCTTTAGGACTGCCTTTGGTCCCATGGAGACAAATGCTTGTGTGTGTGTGTGTGTGTGTGTGTGTGTGTGTGTGTGTGTGTGTGTAATCCAAACGCACAGTGCGATGGAATCTCATTCTCTATCCCTCTCAGTCGTTGGCATGTCTGTGGGAATATTGTCTTCTATGTGACTACCATCAGTCATTTGTGAAAACTTTCCCTTCTCATATTTTCACTGAGGATACCTTCAATATAAAGATTTTGAAAAAGATGAAAAAAAATAGGAATATTGGTAAAAAGTTATTGATAACATCCCAATGGCCTTTTTTTCCCCCCTTGGGAATTACCACCCATAACTTTTCCCATTCATTCAATATTTTCTTCCCTTTCGGATATCTTGAAAAATGACTCCCTTAATATTTTCAACATTGTGTTATTCCAGCATGCATATATTGCTCATTTTTTGTCTTTTGAAAATACCATTTACTTCTTACCTCCTCATTATGTAGCACATTTGGGATTGAAGTGTCCCAGTTCAAATGTGGAGGTTCCACATGCCATTAGTGACAGACAGAATGCTAGCTTATTTGTTCCATTTTTGGGGGGTCTATTGTCCTCCCAGGATTCTATAATTGCTCTTGGGATATAAATGCTTTAAAAGCTCGAGGGATGATTTTTGCTTGGTTCCAACTTGATTTCGTACTCACCATCATTTTATAAGATTATACAGCATATGATTTTCTGCTGTCTTCCTCTATGATGTTTTACAAATTTGCTTATATTCTATACTGTTTTTGCCCATGGCTATAATGCCTCCCAGCCAAGGAAATAAAATGTTTGTTGGCTAAAGCAATTTCCTAAGCTACTTTGGTCTCCTAACTATGGTGATTGCTTTATAGAAGTTAAAATTCTGTAGGAAATGGTGATGTTTCCTACCTATATTTTCTTCTTTATCATCAGTTTCCCATTTTTTAGCATTGCTAGCTTGTTTGAATCTGTAGCCTTTGATACAGGTGGTTTTTTTTTTTGCAAGACGATTGGGGTTAAGTGACTTGCCCAGGATCACATAGCTAGTAAGTATCAAGTGTCTGGTCTGAGACTCGATTTGAACTCAGGTCCTCCTGAATCCAGGGCCGGTGCTCTATCCACTGCATCACCTAGCTGCCCCAGCCTTTGATACTGTTGCTCACCCTCTTCTGCTCAATCATTTTTCTTTCCAGGTTTTCAGGTCACTACTCTCTCCTTGTTCTCTCTCTGTCTGTTTGACTACTCCTTAGTCTCCTAGGCTGAGTCCTCATTCAAGTCATGCCCCCTAACTATACGTGTCCCATAGGGCTCTGTCTGGGGCTGGCTTCTCTTCTCCCTCTTTACTGCTCCACTTACTGGTCTTATCAGCTCCCATGGATTTAATTATCTATCATCTCCATGCTGATGATTCTCAGATCTACCTATCCTGCCCTAATCTCTCTGTCTCCCTCCAATCTCATATCTCCAACTGCCTTTCAGACATCTTGAATTGGATGTATAGTAGACTGAGCATATTCATCAGTGGAAATAATCTCTATGTCAGGAATATGTGTGAGAGGCAGAATTTGAACACAGGTCTTTCTGACTCCAAGGCTGGCCCTCTCTATCCTTTAAAACCTCTTATTTTGAGATGCTTAATAAATGTTGAACTAAATTAAATTCTAGAATCCATGTTACGGGAGGGACATTGATGTGTCTAGTGCAGGGTGGCCACAATTTGGGGGGGCTTAAAACCTCTGGATCTAATACTGGAAGGGAATTTAGAGGTCATCTAGTCCGAGCCTGAGACCTAGAGAGAGGGGATTTTTCCCAAGGTCAAAATGCTATTTGATTGGACTGAGATTTAAAACTACTAACCCTGATTCCAAATCCACACCTCTTTCCCACTAAATCATCAATTACTATGGCAAGCAAGGACTGGTTAAAGAAGTTGAGGATGTTTGTTTAGCTTGGATAAGGGAAGAATTGGGGTGGGGATGGGGGCATCACAGGTGTCTTCAAGTATGTGATAGGCTGTCAAATGACTGAGAAATTAGCTTTGTTCAGCTCGACCCAAGAGGGTGATGGGTGGAAGCTTCAGAGTCAGGGGTTAGCTCATTACATGGTAAAACTTCCCAGTCATTAGAGCTATCCAAAAATGGGAAAGACTGCCCCGTGAGGGAGTGAGTTGTCTGGATATCCATTTGGTGGGGATGTCACATTCAAACAGGAATTCCCTGTATACTAGATGACCTGAGGTCTTTTCCAACTCAGAACTGTGATTCTAAGTGCACACCAGTACTAGTCAGTATTATGAGATCTGAAAAACACAATGAAAAGTACACTTAACAGGGGATGAAATCCATAGGGAGACTCTTTCCCCCCTGAGCTAGTTCTCTGACTGCCACAGGTCAGCATTATTCAGAAATCTGTGGAGTTGTCCATCAAGGAGTCAATCCTATTTCATCCTGTCCACATTAGGAAGCTAATGAATCAAGGTAGACCTTGCATCTCTCTAAGGATAATGGCTGTAAGGCATTGTGAGAATAACACATTATCCTTTCCACTGCAATAGCTAGCGTTTTTAGTCAGCAGGACCTCACCAGGCAAAATGATGAGTTGTTCAGATTCAGTTTGGGCAACATTCTGTTCTTGCTGTTTTGTGACCTCCCCTTCGTGTACTTTGTTGCAATTAAAGTGTTTTGTAACTCTGTGCAAATTCCCATTGGTCATTCCCTGTACCTGGGATACCATCCATCCTTATCTCTGCCTTTCAAGAACATTTTTTTAATGTTTAGTATCGTCTCTTCCATAAAACCTTTCTCTTTGAGAGAGAGCAAGAGAAAAGGAGAGAGAGAGAGAGAGAGAGAGAGAGAGAGAGAGAGAGAGAGAGAGATGGGGGGAAGAGGAGCAAGTGGGGGAGGGAGGGAGCGAGAGAAGGGAGAGGAGAGAGAGAAGGGGGAGAGGGGGAGAGACAGAGACAAGAGACACAGAGACAGAGATAGAAAGAAGGGAGAGAGGGAGGGAGGGAGAAATTAGGGAAGGCAATCCTACCTTCTGTGCTCCAATGAAGGCAGTATGATGTAATGGAAAGCACATTGGATTTGGAATCAATAGACCTTGGTTCTAATCTGGTTTCCGCTACTTAACAATTCCTCTGATGGAGAAGGATCTAGATTTCCTAGAAGACTTTGGCTTTTTCCTTTTACCATTCTATATCTTCACTTTCTGTCTTATATTTACTAATGTACATGGCATATCTTTCTCCATCCCCTGATAGAAAATGTAAGCTCCTTGAGGGGAAGGACTGCATTTTAAAAATCTGTATCTAATCTATCTGTCCATCAATCTTGTTTGTCTATCATTTATCTATCATCTATCTATCTATCTATCTATCTATCTATCTATCTATCTATCTGTCTGTCTGTGTGTCTGTCTGTCTGTGTGTCTGTCTGTCTGTCTGTCTCTGTCTGTCTATCCATCTGTCTGTCTGTCTGTCTATCTATCTATCTGTCTGTGTGTCTGTCTATCTATCTATCTATCTATCTATCTATCTATCTATCTATCTATCTATCTATCTATCTGTCTGTCTGTCTGTCTGTCTGTCTGTCTGTCTGTCTGTCTGTCTATCTATCTGTCTGTCTGTGTGTCTGTCTATCTATCTATCTATCTATCTATCTGTCTGTCTGTCTGTCTGTCTGTCTGTGTCTGTGTGTCTGTCTGTCTGTGTGTCTGTGTGTCTGTCTGTCTATCTGTCTGTCTCTGTATCTGTCTGTCTATCTATCTATCTGTCCGTCTGTGTGTCTGTCTGTCTATCTATCCTCAGTATCTAAAACAGTGGCTTTTGGTTTGGACTTGTGATTTCATCTGTCTAAAAACACTCCACTAAAGTAAATTGGTAATTCATCCATAACTTAGAATCTTAAAGAGTTAACTGAGACCCCAAGAGTTTAAATGACTTGTCCATGGTCACACATCTATGTCAGAAGCAAGAACTGAACCGAGGGCTTCTTGACCCTAAGCATGGCCATCTGTCTCCTGATTCGTGCCAGTTCCCTCTGTAAGGTTACCAGTGGGTGTCAGCCTTGCACAAAGTAGATGCTCGGTGAGCATTTGGCTCATTCTGATTTGTCGCCCCTTCTCCTAGATTGAATATTCAACCTTCCTTACAGTTTAAGAGGCTGGTGACTGGGGCTGCGGGAGAAGTCATCGCAGCACATTCCTATGGACAGGGCCCGGGCTGTGCCTTGCCAGGACCTAGAATCCGTCTCTGACACTGTCCTCATGACCTTGGACAAGGTGCCCAGCCTCCCGTAGGCTTTAGTTTCCTTCTCTGAAAAGTAGAGGGTCAGACTAGATGGCTTTGGAGGTCCCTTCAGGTTCTAGAGCAGTGACCCTGAGAGTACATCTGGCAGGGCACCAAAACTAAATTTTTACATAGGCTGGGGCTTGATTATAAAGCTGGTATTACACACTTGAAGGACAAACGTCGTTAGGGAATCAAGTCCGGTATGAGCAAAGTGGCAAGAGCCCCTGAGTTAATTTACTCACCCAGTGCCATACTACTCAAACTATCCATAGGGGGCTGAGCCAAGACGGCAGACTAAAGGCGGTGGCCCCGCCGAATTCTTACCGTGTGCCCCTCCAAACATCTTTACAATAACGCCTTTGGGGCAGCTAGGCGGCGCAGGGGATAGAGCACCGGCCTTGGAATCAGGAGGGCTTGAGTTCAGATGTGGCCTCAGACTCGCTGTGTGACCCTGGGCAAGTCATTTCACCCCATTGCCCAGCCAAACCAAACAATAACACCTTAAATCAAATCTTGGAGTATCAGAGATAAAAGGTCAGGGTGAAACGTTGAAGGAGAGGTCTGTGAAGCGCTGGGCGGAGGCTTATCCAGCGTGCACATAGGATGTGGCCGCAGCAGTAGCTTCAGGCGCTTTCAGCACAGAGATGGTAGGGGTGGGGGCAGACAACTGGTCAGAAAGAGATTACAGGGGACCCTCTGCTGGCACTGGGTGCAGTCGGTGCTGAGTAGAAACTGTATCGGTCATATGCAGTTCTGGGTCCCAGTTCCAGGGCCAAGAGGAGTGCTAGTGCTTCAAGCTGCAGGGGACCAGGGGCCCTTCCTGGGTAAAGACCAAATTACAGACCAGGAGGGCAGTGACTATACCTCTCCTAGGATCACACCACCTTGGAAGTACCAAAAGCTTGTAGACTCCCCAGAACTGGCTTTGAAAACAGTAGCACAAAAAAAGACTGAAACTTGAGATAGTGCTTCCCCACCCCAAGGTAAGCGAAAACCAGCTTTAATGTGAAGTTCAAAGTCAAGAAATAGGCTGGAAAAAATGAGCAAACAACAAAAAAGGACCCCAAAATGCTACTGTAGTGGCCGGGAAGACCAAGACATAAACCTAGAGGAAGATAACACTGTGAAAAAAACTACAAGTAAACCCTCAAAGAAGAATGTTGATTGGACCCAAGCCCAACAAGAATTCCTGGAAGAGTTAAAGAAAGAGCTAAGAATGCCAGAAGAAAAATTAGGAAAAGAAATGAGAGTGATGTGAGAAAATTATAAAAAAAAAAACAGCGTGGTAAAAGAGGCACAATAAATTGAAGAAAATAATATTTTAAAAAACAGAATTGGCCTACTGGTAAAAGAGGCATAAAAAAGCACAGAAGAAAATAATTCCTTAAGAAATAAAATAGGCCAAATGGAAAAAGAGGTAAAAAGTTCACTGAAGAAAATAATTCCTTAAAAATTAGAATTGGGCAATTAGAGTTCAGAAACAACAAAGCAAATTCAAAAGAATGAAAAAATAGAAGAAAATGTGAAATATCTTATTGGAAAAACAACTGATCTGGAATATGGATCAAGGAGAGATAATTTGAGAATTATTGGACAACCAGTGAGCCACGAGCCTAGACATCACATTTGAAGAAATTATAAAGGAAAACTTGTCCTGATATCTTAGATCCAGAGGGTAAAATAGAAATGGAAAAAAATCCACTGATCACCTCCTGAAAGCCATCTCAAAATGAAAACTCTCAGGAATATTATAGTTAAAATCCAGAGCTTCCAGGTCAAGGAGAAAATATTGCAGGCAGCTAGAAAGAAACAATTCAAATGTTGTGGAACCACAGTCAGGATCACACAAGATTTAGCAGCTTCCACATTAAAGGAACAGAGAGCTTAGAATATGATATGGCAGAAGGCAAAGGAGTTAAAATTACAACCAAGAAAAACCTACATAGCAAAACTGAGTATAATCCTTCAGGGGGAAAAATTGATATTTAATGCATTCCTGATGAAAAGACCAGAGCTGAATAGGAAATTTGACTTTCAAACACAAGATACAATAAGGTCAAACTGTTTATATTCCTATATGGGAAGATGATTCATATAACTCCTAAGAACTTTATCATTATTAGGACAGTTAAAAGGAGTTTACATAGACAGAAGGCATGGGTGTAAGTTAATTTTGTTGAAATGATCTCCAAAAAAATGAAGGTGTGAGAAAGAGGGATGCACTGGGAGAAGGAGGAAGGAAGAAGTAGAAGGGACAGGGGGAAATTTTCTCAGATAAAAGAGACACACAAGGAATTCCTTTTACTAGTGGAGGGGAAATTGGGATTGGTGATGGGCAAAGAGGGAAGAACACACACACACACACACAAACACAGAGTTATCTCTAGAAATCTATCATACCCAGTAGAGAAATAGAAGAGAAAGGGGATAAGAGAAAGAGGAGGGGGCAATAAAAGGGAGGGTGGGTTAAAGGAGGCAGTAATTAGAAGCAAAATAGAGCAAAATGGACATTTGAGGAGGGACAAGATAAGAGAGAGAATAAGAAACAGAAAATGGGATGAAAAAACATATAGTAATTATCACAATGAATGTGAATGGGACAAGCTCACCTATAAAACAGAAGTGAATAGCAGAACAGATTAGAAATCAGAATCTAACAACCAATTCTGGTTTGAACCCAGAGTCTGCCTAACTCCCAGGTTAAGTGTTTTATTTTCTTCTGAGGCATATGGAAACTCCCATGGTGGACCCCAGCAATGGCCCATTCAGACCAACATTCTGCCTTCAACAAGTCCCAGCAGATGGATCACAAGAGGACCTGACCATTCTCTGATAGGACCCTCAAAGATTAGGCATTTCAAGGATTATATTAATATCTAACATAGCTTTAAGATTTGCAGAGTGCTTTATATATGTTACCTCTTTTGATCCTTACAACCACCCAGGGAGGTAGGTACTCATCTTCATTTTACAGATGAGGAAACTGAGGCATACAGCGGTTAAGTGACTTGACCAAGGTCACACAGTAAGAGGCAGGATTCAAATTCAGGTCTTTCTACTTCCAGGTCCAGCATTCTATCCACTGTACCACCTCCTCCCCTACTTGGGACCATCCCGTGAAAGTTGTTAACTAGAGCAAACCCCTACAGTATGCCTCCCAACACTTTGATATAGGTAAAATCAGGCTAAAATTAACATTAAAGACAGCCTTAAAGGGGGAGAGAAGTTTTAAAAAAAAAAAAGGAAGAGGAGCAAGGTACACTTTGAGGAGCTTAGCTCCCAGCTTAGCCTTGATGATTTACTGAAAGGCAGCTCCAGGGGTGGAAGAAACATTGGGTTGAGACGACAAGGGTTGAAACTGTGGCTTTGTTCTTTCCCCTGTAGCAGACTGCTCACTTCATTTCTTGGAGTCTCTGTCTTCTGTAAAATGAGGGACCTTAAAGGTGTCCTTCACCTACACAGTTCTATAATAGTGGTGGGGTTGGGAATGGGGATGTATGCTACAAATAAATGATGTTATGTGTTTGTTTATACAATCAGTTACAGCATCAATTAAATATGGCCCCCTACTGCCTCCCTGAGTCTCTTCTTCTTCTTCTTCTTCTTCTTCTTCTTTTCTTCTTCTTTCTTCTTCTTCTTCTTCTTCTTCTTCTTCTTCTTCTTCTTCTTCGCTGTTTGGTGAGGCAATTGAGGTTAAGTGACTTGCCCAGGGTCACACAGCTAGTAACTGTCAAGTGTCTGAGGCCAGATTTGAACTCGGGTCCTTCTGACTCCAAGGCCAGAGCTCTAACCACTGCACCACCTAGCTGCCCCCTGAGTTTCTTTTAAAGCAACAGAATCTTGGAAACTCCAGACAGCCACACTCCAGGAATAGCTCTGAGCATATCACGGTTCACACAGTAGTCATATAGTCAGTGGAAAAGATGATTGGAAGCTGCCCAGAGCAGAAATCCCTCTGTGGAGCTCTGTGTGATGCTTTCCACCCCCCTCAGTTCTGCATTTAGTTACTCACTACCTCATTTTTTAGATTTCTTTGCTTCTATGCTCTTCCTGCAGGAAGGTTTTTTTCCCCCCTTAAATGCTTCAAGCGAGTGCTTAGAGAAGCAATTTCAGGATTTCAAAATAAAATTTATGATTCTATAATCTGCGTATTTCCAGGTATCTCAGTGGGTTTTATGCATGTCAAACAAATCCAGTTAGCATTGGTACTTTGTTAGGGATACAAAGGCTGGTTTAACCATTTCAGCCCTCAGGGAGCTTACATTCTAGAAGTGGTGGTGGTGGGGAAACCATGTCTACAGATAAAGGGAAAAACTACATACAGAATAAATGCAAAGTAATTTGCCCAGCCAAGGAAAAGCAATAAGCCTTGGGGAAAAAGTGGGGTGAATTCTGTAGGAGGCTGCCTTTGAAGGGAGCTCAGAATTCTTAGAGGCAGAGGAGAGGAGGCTGAACATTCTATGGTAAATAGGCTGAAATAAAGGCATGGAGGTACGAGAAAGAATTTTAATAGCATGTTTAATTGGAATTCACATTCAATGTAAGCAATGCATATAGACCCTAGAAAGGGTTGGGAAATTGAAAAAACCAAACAACCCTCTAGACTGTCATAGGGAATCACTGGTATTGGGAGTCAGTGCTGGTTGCTTTATGTCTCAGTAATTAAAGTTACTCTGAAAAGAGGCATCATGGCGTCACGGATGGACGACTGGTGTCAGTCAGGAAAACCTGGGTTCAAATCCTGTCTTTGACCCGTACTGATGGTGTGACTCTGGGCAAGCCAGCTAAGCTCTTAAGGCCCCAGTCAACTGAATAATTATGGAAGACTCCTCTTCCTGAGTTCAGATCTGGCCTCAGACACTCATTAGCTGGGTGACCCTGGGCAAGTCACTTAACCCTGTTTACCTCAGTTTATACATCTGTAAAATGAACTGGAGAAGGGAATGGCAAATCACTTCTGTATCTTTGCCAAGAAAACTCCAAATCGCGTCACAGAGAGTCAGCCATGACTGAAAAACAATTAAACAAAAAGCTGCATTGATAGATGGAAGTTTTTATTCCAGTGAAACCAATCACAACATGTACATCTGGAGTCAGTCGTGAGCTCATGCTTGTTTTGTGACCGCAGTGAAATGAGTTAAAGGAAGACACATCCCACATTAGCCTGAACAAGGCTGATAACAAGAGCTACCATCAGAAATTCCTTGTGCTATCAAAGCACAAAGGGGAATAGCTCTGGAGGCTCTGAGCTCCCTTTTTGGCTGTCAGAGGCAACTCTTTCCACTAGTGGATGTACTTCAAGCATTGAATGTCAACTTATTTTCTTTCTTCTGCTGGTGGGGGATGGAAGAAGGCTCAGCTGAATAGGCTGAATGCAGGTCACGTATGATTGTTGTGTTCTTGCATGTTCTAGATTGGGGGGACACTAGAAAAGGGGTCTGTGTGTGGGAGCAATGGCCAGCAAGTGGTCAACAGTCCCTCCACCCCCCAACTTATTCTCTGTCATGTTTCAGATTTAAGAGTACTGCCCTCTCTAAAGATCTCTTCTTGCACTCTTGGTCAGATTTGTTAATAGTACTGCTCCGGGAAGGGATTTGCGGTGTAGAAACCTCTCCTTTCTAGCCACAATGCTAAGAACCTCTAAGCAGTGGACAGAAGAATGCTCGACCCCACTGGATAAATAAATGACTTTTCTCCAAGGAGAGGGAGACTGATACTTAATGGGACCAGCAAGCATGTGAATTTTCAGGGAAATTTCTAGCTCACTATAAATATTCATGGAAGTCCTAGATTTGGAACTTTTGCTGTTGTTCATTTGTTTGAGTCACAGCTAACTCTTCATGAGCCCATTTGGGGTTTTCTTGGTGAAGATACTGGAGTGATTTGCCATTTCCTTCTCCAGCTCATTTTTTTTTATAGATGAGGAAACTGAGGCAAACAGGGTTAAGTGACTTGCCCAGGGTTACACTGCTAGTAAGAGGCCAGATCTGAAGTCAGGAAGATGAGTCTTCCCTCCAGCCCTAGCACTCTGTGCACTATGATGCCACCTGGCTGCCCCAGAGTTAGAGCTAGAAGAGACCAGAGTCCATTGAGTCTAACTTTTTTCATTTTACAGATGAGGAAAATGAGGATCAGAGGTTAGTGACTTGCCCAGTCACAGAGCTGGTAAGTATCTGGGCTAATATGTGAACCCAGGTCTTCCTGATGCAGCTATAAATTGAAGATCTAATTCTTAACAGTAACCATAAAGAGAGACACACAAATATTCCAATAAACAGGATGTCATTAGATGACTTCTCCAGGCTTCACATAGGGCTACTTTGAGATAAGGCCATGCAGGCTTCCCTAAACTAAAGAGAGGGAAAGAGAAGAAGAGGGAGGAGGAGGAGGAAGAAGAGGAGGAGGAGGAGGAGACAGAGAGAAAGAGACAGAGAGACAGAGAGACAGAGACTGTACTAAATAAAGGACAGGTTAATTCTGAATGAAGAGCTCCAACCCAGGTAACAAGAGTTACCTTTTCAGATCTGTCATTGTGACAATGCTATCCCCTTAATCTGAGATCTGTTGTTTTGGGAGAAACCAAGTCAGGGGAAAGAGCAAATTATCTTGGCTCTGCTCTAGTACAGGCAACCGAGATGATAGTGATATTTTTAAAAATTTTTTTCTGATAGTGATGTTGTTTACTAGGCTAGCTAATAAGGCAGGGAAGTGGGGAACAGTATCAGCTGACCACATCATCGCCTTTCATGATAAGGCTTCATTCAACTTTAGCCACTTAATTGGTGGGTGAAGCCACACACTGAGAACTTGGCTATTGCCCTGGTTTTCTGTACTCTTTGGAGGGCTATGTCATTAAGTTTTCATGGAGAGCTCTCAATCTGAAAGTCTTGTAGGTACAGTAGGGAGATAGGTAATTAGTGGGGTCCACAAACACTCATCCTAAGGGGAGGTGAAGATGATTCTACATCTGAGGTAAGGCTCTTTCCCCTGACTCAGTTGGAACCCTCAGGGCTTTGCAAGATCCCATGACTAAGGCATGTAACACATCTGGAGACCAAGTGCCTCTTCAAAGGCACTTGAAGACTTGAGCTTCTTCAAACTGATGTAGGCTGATTATTGGATGGACAGATATGGTTCAGCAATAGGCCTGTACTGGGAACTTTTTCACTTGGTAGGCAGGACACAGGTAGAAGCATAGCTATTGAGACTTTCCAACCAGGGGATTCTTAACTTGGGATCATGGATAGATTTCAGAGGGTTCATAAACTCGAAGAGAGGAAAAAAATTCACTAACCCCTAACGGAAATGTGACATTTCCCCTTCAGTTATGAGTTTAGGCAACAAAGCCAGATACTGAGGAGTCTATAAGCTTCACAGACTGCTAAGGTGGCCTAGGACACACAAAAAGTTCAGAACCTTTGCTTTATACTATGATGGAAGCCTTCACCTGATGAGGCCTTAGTGGAGGGCTCTTTTCTAATTGGCAGGCAGCTAGGAGGCACAGTGAATAGAGTGATGGGGCTTGGAATTAGGAAGACCTGAGTTTAAATTTGACTTCAGACACCCACCTGTGTGACCCTGGGAAAGTCACTTAACTCTGTGTGCCTCAGTTCCCTCATCTGTAAAATGAGCTGGAGAAGGAAATAACCATTCCTGTATCTCTGCCAAGAAAATCCGAAATGGGGTCAGAAAGAGTAAACAGGACTAAAAACCACCGAACTTTCTAACTAGTGGAAATGACACGGGGATCATTACTGTTGTTAAAATCATTTTGACATTGAGGACTGCGGGATGAAGACACTTCAGAGGCCATCCAGGCCTTATTTTACAGCTGAGAAAATTGAAGTCCAGGGAGAAGTGACTTGCACAAGGTTCGTGTGTCAGAGGTGGCATTTGAACCCTGATCCTCTGATCCCACACTCGGGTATTTTTATGAACGGAGGATGTTGCAATGCTTGGAATTAGGGTTAGGAATAGGAATACAGGGAGGTGAGGCCACACACTTTCGAATTCGGGCTCCTGGTCCACATCCAGGGTTCTCAGCCCCAGCAGCTACTTCCTTCTTCGAAACCTTCCTCTCGGCACTTTTGAGTGCAGGCTGAATTCACCCCATTAAGCTGAATGTCCCGAAGCAGCGAGCACAGGAACGGAGAGCTCTGAGGGCCGCCTCGCAGCCCCGGGTGGGGGACGGGAAACAGGTGTTCCTGGCTCCCAGCCAGGTGCAGTCTCGAGGGGCTCGGGGCTAAGCTCTTCCTCGCACGCTTCTCCCCAGACTGAGCTCGCGTTTCCAAGGCTAGTGCCGGGAGGGTGGGGGTGGAGGAGGCCGAAGGGCGCTGTCGCTCTCGCCCGGCCGCTCTTTGCATTGGCTCTGGAGACGCCCCTGGCTCAGCCTCCCCGCACCGCCCCCGGTGCCACCTTGCACCAATGCCCTGGTGCTCTCCCCAAACTGCCTCCTCCCGTAGGCCAGGTTCGGAGCGAAGGCCGCCGCTGCCACCGCCGCGAGGAAGTGACTTCAGCCGGCCTCCCGGGGGAGCCCGGGAGCCCCCCGCGGCCCAGGCGTGAGGCTGCGCGGCCCCCTGGCCGGGAGCGCCCCGCCCCGGCCGGCAGCGGAGCCGCCACGTGCTTGCAGACGCAGCCGCTGCCAGGCTCCCGGGGAGCTGCAGACAGGCGGCCGGAGCTCGGGGGGCAGGTAGATTGCGGGCGTACGGCGGCATGGCAGCGGCGGCCGGACCCCGGCTGAGCGGCCGGGCGGCGGCGGCGGCGATGCGAGGTCTGCTGGGCGTCTGCCTTCGGGGAGCCCCGGCCCCCGCTCCTGCGGCCGCGAGCCTCAGTTGTAGCGCCAGGGGCTTCTGCACGGCGGCCGGAGCTGCCCCGGACATGAAGAGTTACCTGTGGGAGCGCTACAGGGAGGCCAAGCGGGGCACGGAGGGTGAGTGTGGCAGGCGTGCTGCGGGGCCCGCGGAGCTGAGCCCGGCTCTGGCCAGTGTCCACCCTCCCGGGGCAGCGTCCACCTTTCTGGGCCAGCGGTCCACCCCTCCCGGGCCAGCGCCCCCGCCCCCCCCCCGGTCAGCATCAACGCCTCCGTGGCCAGCGTCCCCCCCTCCCGGGCCAGTGGTCCCCTCCTCCCGGGTCAGCGGCCCCTCCCGCCCCCCCGCCAGCATCTACTCCTCCAGGGCCAGCATTCCCCCCTCTCCCGGGCCAGCGGTACCCCCCCCGGCTGGCGTCCCCCCTCCTGGGCCAGCGTCCCCCTTCCCGGGCCAGCGGTCCACCCCTCCCGGGCCAGCGTCCCCCCCCCCGGGCCATTCCACCTCTCCCGGGTCAGTGGTCCATCTGGAGGGTGGTCTAGGGAGGTGGGGGCGGGGGGAGAGGCTCCTCTGGCTACCTCCCGGTTCACGGCGGGGGCGGGGCTGCTGCCGAGCTTGCTTTCAGTTCACTGGGGCAGACCTTTGTTTTGAGCATCTACTTAGGGCCAGGCGCTTTTCTTCTCCGGGATTGGAGCATTTGCTCTGTTCAAACGGTTTGCACTAAGGGTCTGGAGGATACTCTGCGTATTAACATCAGTGAAGGGTGAATTTTCTCCCGCGGTGGCCACGTAGCTAGGCTGAGGTTCCTGGAAAGGAGCAGGTGGATGCTGGGATCCAGGTTGAAGCCAGCAGGATTTGATCTTTAGGGAAGCAGGAGCATCTGTATCCCCCTTGCCAACCCTTTCATGCCCTCATACTGATTAGCGTTGAACTTGACTTTCCAGAAGCAGTCATCTCTCGGTATTGTCCCAGGGAAAGTTTGCAAATGTGTCCCTTAGAAACTTTTAAACTTGTCTTCTAGGCAAAGAGCTCTTCCTCCCCTCCCCCACCCCCATTCCCCTGCTGCATCCTCCCTGCCTTTCCTTCTCTCCCTTTCCCTCTCAGTGTGTCTCTTCTATCTCTCCTTTCCCCCTCCCCCCTCAACCCCTTGGTGATGTAAACAAGCAAACAAAAAAATACTACAGTTCCGTGCTATTCAGAGATCCTGAGGTATTGTGGTCCAGCAGGGATGGTTTGTTCTCAGCTGTTCTTCAGAAAGAGAGGGGACTGTCAGCCTGGCTGGCAACTCCTGCTTGTCTGAGGAAGACTTTGATTTTTCAAGCATCTGCTGCCGAGATGGTTGGCAATAAGGGTGGGCTGTATGTTTTGGTTATGTATTAACCTCCATGAAGAGGGGCCTTTCTGGGCGTGAGAAAAATCAAAGTCAGCATGGCCCTGTTGCTAAGCAGTTGGTGACCATCACCTTGCTGCACCTCCTGTGCTAGTGGGCTGTGAGCTCTCTTGGAATTGAAAAAACCAAAAACATGTGTTTCAGCCTTTGTACGGTTGTTAGTGATACTTTCCAACAATCATACAAAGACTGAAGCAAGTGTTTTTGGCTTTTTCAATCCCAAGATTCCAGGAGAGAGAGGAATTTCCAAGTTTCCTTTAGCCAGAACACAAATATGCTTTTCAGTACTGGGGTCACCATGTCTTCAGTCAGGAGCCTTACTATTAGCCCATTACTTTGCGCTTCCTCTCCGTGGGCCTTGATTACTTCATTTGTGAGATGATGATAAACATCTGATCTGGCAGCATCAAAGCCAAGGACAGTGGAAGGAACACTGGACCAGGAGTCATAGAATCCTAAGATTTAGAACAGAAAGGACCTTTAGAGGCCATCTAGTTCAAACTCCTCATTTTATAAGTAAATTGAGGCCTAATGAGAGGGAATGACTTATCCAAAGTCACTCAGTAAGTGCCAGAGTCAGGATTAGAACCCAGGTCCTCTGGCACCATTCAGTCTTTGTATAGTGTGGCTTAATCCATTCCTTTTAGGCAGAGCAGGTATTTTGTACTTTGTTACAGATGAGGCAGTTGAGATTGGTCCAAGGTCACATGGTGATAGGACCAGAACCCATTTTTCCTGTCTTTTTTAAGTTCACTTCCCTCCAGACTATTCAGGGGGATAAATGAGGGACCATGTGAAATGGAGTTTGAAGCACCGAATTCTGCTGCTTGCTCTGGGTGTCGTCCTGGCTGTCATGTGATCTCTCTGTACCTCAGTTTTCATACCTGTAAAATGAAGCAGTTGGACTAGATGGGAGTTTTTAACCTGGAGTTTGTGAAGTTGCTTTTTTATTTTGTCAGATATTTTGGGAACTGGATTTCAGCAGAATTGGTTTCCTTTGTAGTTCTTTTTGGTTTATTACATGCACTTACAAACATGATTCCCAGAAGGGTCCATGGACTTCCCCAGTCTGACTGACTGTCCAAGGGGGCCAGGACACGGAGAAGGTGAAGAACTCCTTTCCCCCCATCCCAAACCACGTGACCTTCATTCTGCCTCTGCTCGGCAGTACAGCTGTGGCCTTGGGGAATCGCTTCACTTTTCTCTGGCTGTAAAAACAAGGACAAGATGAACCTTGAAGTTCCGTTGAGCTCTAAAATTCTGTAATTTAAGAAATGAGCATCTCGTCTCATTTCTTACCACTAAATGTTCTGCTAATGGTGAGATGACAAGAGCTGGCAGTTTGGTGGCACTGGGAGATTTGCAAAGGCAAACATTGTGTTCCCATCGTTCCAGCTTGAACTCCACTTGAGCAGTTGGTTTTTTTCCTCTAATTGGGGCTTGCCCTGCACTTGTATTGCTTCTCAAATGGAAGCTTGTTTAGAAGCTTTCTTTCTCTTCTGTCCCTCCATATCTCTCTCTCTCTCCCCCTCACTTTCTCTCTCCCCCACCTTCTCCCTCTCTTTCCCCCCTCGCTTTCTCTCCCTCTCTCCTTCTCCCTCTCTTTCCCTCTCTCTTTCCTCTTCTCTCCCCTCCTCCTTCCTCCTCCCTCTTCCCCTCCCCCCACCCTCCTCTTTCTGTCTCTTACATGCACCTATCCAGAGCTCAGTTATCCATAATGCACTTGAGAACCAGGAAAAAAAAACAATCAGGCTTCTCCCCATCCCAAACAGATGCTGCCGGCTCTTTTTGTAACATTGGACACATTCACTTGCTTTCTTGGAGAAGGTCCTTAGTCTCTTTCCTGGTGACTACACTTGCTTTACCCCTAAATTCTACTCCTATCACGTAATACAAAACAACCATTGTATGTGTATGTGTATATATGTGTGTGTGTGTGTGTGTGTGTGTGTGTGTGTGTCTGAATCTTGGTGATTTGTTTTTTAAGCCCAACATAGATTAGAAGCAGATGTTTGGAAGTGTGTTTTTTGGTATCGGGGAGACCAAACCCATCCCAGGGACAAGTGGCAGCAGGTAAAATTAAGGGAAGACGCAAGGATTTGCTAGGCATGGGAGCAAATGGCCATCACACACCGTAGCAGATCTGCAGGCATCAAGGCACTGCAATGCAGCCATTGATAGAAGGGGGGGCATTATCAGAACTGGAAGGGACGTTGGGGAGCATCTGGCCCAGCCTTTGGCCTCACAGATGGAGAAAACGAAGGTCGGGGAGTGACTTCTTTGAGGCCACATGATTAGTAAGCCTGAGAGACAGGGCCCACCCAATGCTTTGCCTCTGGAGCTGTTGACCTTTTTGCATGGTGGTGGTAGAGTGTCAGCTTCTTGAGGATGGGGGGACTGTTTTTCCTAGAATAGAGACTGGCACAAGTAGGTGCTTAATAAATGCCCCTTTAATGAATTGTTGGAGTCCCCAGTTTGCCATCTGCAGATCTTGTTTGCAGAGTTGTTTGCGTGGTTAGACCATAAGCTTCTCCTAAGCCTGGCATTTAGTACAGCCCTTGGCACATGTAGGGACTTAATAAATGCGTGTTGACTTGTTGTTGAGGGATGTAAATTAATTCACTTCAACAAATACAAATCAATTCAATTCAGTAAATGGTTTATCATGAAGCTACTATTTTTCAGGTCTTGTGATAGGGGCTGGGGATTACAAATAGGAAACATTCTGGAATCAGAAGACTTGTATTCCTCAATTCAAATCCGGCCTTGGACTCTTCCTGGCTGGGTGACAAGTCACTTCACCTTGTTTGCCTCAGTTTCCTCATCTGTAAATGAGTTGGAGAAGGAAATGGCAAATCACTCCAGTATGTGCCAAGAAAACCCCAAATGAGGTCACGGAGAATCAGATGTGGCTGAAATGACTGAACAAAGTACAAAATAGTTTCAAAGAGAGAGAAGATGCTAAGGGTGGAGAGGGTGAGATCAGGGAAGTCCTCCTGGAGAAAGTGGTACCTGATTTGTCATTTGGAAGAAGCTCAAGAGTTTTTGAGACAGAGATGAAGAAAAGAGTGCGTTAGGGGCATAGGAGACCACAGTGCAAATTGGTAAACAGCCCAAAGAATGATCTTTCCCACCTCAGGGCTCTTTCCCTTTCCCCTTTTTTTTGAGGTCTTTGCTGAACTGAGGCTTCTGTGTTAAACTCCATCTGTGACCTGTGCCTCAAGGCTGTAATCAAAGCTAACCTCGGTTTCCCCTCCTTTTTCCCCTTTGCTTTGTACTTTGGAAATATGGTGCTTCTTCGTATGTTAGATTAAACCCCATGAAAGGAACCTTTGTGTCCTTAAGGAAGTTCAAGTTTATAACCAGCCATTAGCCAACCATGTAGATAGTGTGGCTCTTGTTTTCTGCTACAACAGTGAATTAATTCAAGGGCATCTGATGCACAGACATAGCTGACTTGTAGAGCCAAGAATCCTGTGTTTAGAATCACAAGACCTGAGTTGGAATCCTGGCCCTGCCACTTATTAGCTTAGTGACCTGAAGCAAGTTGTGAAGTGACTCTGTGTCTCAGTTTCCACATCTATAAAATGGGGCTTAATGTACTTGCCAGCTTCCCTCACAGAGGAATCAGATAGAATTTAATGGTAGCTAACGTCGATGTAACATTGTGTTTGGCAAAGTACTTTGCCTACATTAGCTCATTTGATCCTCACAGTGTACTGGTAAGGGAGGTGCCATTTTTGTCAGCTATTTTATGTATGGGAAAACTGAGGCTGAGAGAGGTGAATGACTTGTCCAGGGTCATACCTGGGCAATGTCTAATAAATAATGTGTAATAAAACCTCTTAGGCAGGATTTATACTCAGGTCTTCCTGACTCTAGGCCTGGCACTCTGTTTACTGTGCCACCCAGCACTTACTTTCTCTTCCTACCAGTTATTTTCTGCTGGTTCCCTCTCTGCTGCTTACAATTGTACCCAAGTCTCCCCTATCTTCAAAAAACTTTCACTAGATTCTATCCTCATCAGAGCTGCGATCCTATGTCTTTCCTCCCCTTTTCAGCTAAACTTCCCAAGAAAGCTATCTGTGTTCACTGCCTTTGTCTCTCTCTTTAAAAAAAAAATTCCTTTTACTTATTATGATATTGAAATCAAGCAACATGAACATTTCCCCACACAAAGCAGAACTGAAAAAGAGGATTGCATGTGACAGCGAATCTGTACTGTGGACGGTTTGGATTTTTTTGTTTATGTAAAATTTAACGTGTGAGTTCTAGCATTCCCCAAATGTCTGTGTTGTCTTCTGACTTTCCTTTGGTTTTCTAATTAAAAAAAATTACATTTTCTTTTATTCTGAACTTAAAAACAACAAAAAAAGCGAGAGATCATTTCAATATATCCATGACACAAAGATGATTACTTATGAAACTGTAAGTCTCTATTGCTTACTGTTTACTTTAAAAAAATGTTTCACAAGCTACTTTCAAAGATGTCCTACTTGTCTGTGCCCCTTTCTTCTATGCTCTTTCGTGTATTTAAGAAAATATTTCAGTGACCTTCTTTTCTTTTTGTCCAGGGTTACACAGCTAGAAAATGTATGAGGCTGGATTTGAATTCAGGTTGTCTGACATCAAGTCCAAGTGGTCTATCCATTATAATACCTAGGTTGTGTATTTTTAAAAAGAGGCTAAATGACCTTCATTATTGCCAATCCTCTTTTCTTCTCCCTGCCCCTATTAAAAACAGAAAAGATATGCCATTTGTAACAAGTAAGTATGTATAATAAAACAGAACAAATCCACATGTTGTCCATGTCCAGAGATGTATGTCTTCTTCTGCACCTTGAGTCCATCATTTTTCTGTCAGCAAGTAAGTTATGTGCTTCCCCAGAGGCCTTCTGGAGACATGGTTGGTCATTTTGATCAGAGTTGTTAAGTCTTTCAAAATTGTTTTTCTTTTCTTTTTAGAAGTGATTGGGGGTTAAGTGACTTACCCAGAGTCACACAGCTAGAAAGGCTCTGACGCTGGATTTGAACTTGGGTCCTCCTGACTCCAGGGCTAGTGCTCTATTCACCGTGCCACCTAGCAGCTCCTCAAAATAATTTTTCTTTATGTTGTTCTGGTCCTTGTGTAAACTATTCTTCTGATTCTACTTACCTTACTGCATTAATTCCTACCACCCGGGATTCTCTGAAATTGTCACTTTCATAATTTCTTACAAAGCAATAATATTCCATTATATTCATGTACTACAGTTTGTTCAGCTGTTCCCCATTTGCTGGGCACCCCCTGAGATTTAGGTTGTTGAGTTTTTCAATCCTCTTCCTGGAAGACCAGAAAGTTTTATTTTTCTTTTGATTATTTCCTCCCCATTATTATTCTCTTTTAGGGACAGCTAGGTGGCACAGTGGATAAACCATCAGCCCTGGAGATAGGACGACCTGAGTTCAGATCCAGTCTCACACACTCACTTGCTGTGTGACCCAGAGCAAGTCACTTAACCCTGTTTGCCTTAGTTTCCTCATCTGTCAAATGAACTAGAGAAGGAAGTGGTAAATCGTTCCAGTATCTTTGCCAAGAAAACCCTAAATGGGACCACAAAATGTTAGACACGATTAACAGCTGCAAAAATTCTCCTTTTTAACTAACTCTCCTCCCAGCTTGACTTGTTTCCTTTTTCACTGTGATATATTTCCACACCAAACTGATGTGTGTGTGTATGTATGTGTTCAACTCTTCCTTGACCAGTTTAGATAAGATGAAGATTCAGCTGATGCCCAATCCCCCAAAATCCTCATTTAATTCTCTCCTAATTATGAGACATTTCAGGTTCTACCCTTTTCTTCCTCCTTTTCTGTATTACTATGTTTCTTTTACCCTCTGTTCTCTTTCCCTTCTCAAAACTCAGAACTTGTAGGTCCTCAGATATTTTTATTTAACTCTCAAAAAATCAAGACATTATGGTTCTGAAGAGATACTTATTTCTTCTGCATTATAATGTTTGCATGGCATCGTCATTCATCTCCTTTCAGTTGCTTAAATAAATTTACTTTTGGAATTTCCTACTCATCAACTGTGAATGACCGCGTTATTTTCAGCAATGTGATGATCTAAGACAATTCTGAAAACTCTTGATGAAAAATGCTATCCACCTCCAGAGAAAGAACTGATGGAGTCTGAGTGCCGATCAAAGCAGACTTTTTAAAAACTTTCTTTTTCTATTTTTTTCTTTGAGGGGGTGTGGGTGGTGGGTCTGTGTTTTCTTTCACAACATGACTCATATGGAAATATATGTATAACCTATATCAAATTACTTGTTTTCTTAATGAGAGGCGAAGAGAAGGAGGGTAGGAGAGAATTTGGTACTCAAAAATTTAAAAAATGAATGTTAAAAATTGTTTTTACATGTAATTAGAAAAAAGATACATGTAGGAGCCATAAAAAAAAAAGAAATTTCCTGCTTAGCTCTGGCTTTTTTGTCAGATATAGTTGAAAGACCTCTGTACCAATAGAGGTCCATTCTTTCCCCCATAGGACTATACTCAGCATTGTAGGGTAAGTTATGCTGTTTTGTAAGCTTGTATCTTTTGCTTTTTAGAAGAGTGTATTCCAAACTCTTGTTTTGCTTATGGAAGAAGATTCTAGGTCTTGTGTGATCCTGACTGTTGTTCCCTGGTAGTTGAACCACTTCTTTCTGCATGCTGGCAGTAATTTTTTCTTTGATACGGAACTGTGGATTTAGGCTATAATATTTCTGGGACTTTTTATTTGGGATTTCTTTCAGGATGTGATTGGTGGGATTCTTTCTATTTTTACTTTACCCTCTGTTTTCAATAAGTATTGGCATTTTTCATTTGTAATTTCTTGAGTACACCGATTCTTTTTTTGGGGGGGGCATTTGGGGTTAAGTGACTTGTCCAGGGTCACATAGTAAGAGTCAAGTATTTGGTCTGAAGTTGGATTTGAACTCAGGTCTTCCTGACTTCAGGGCTGGTGCTCTATCCACTGTGCCACCTAACTGCTCCAAGTCCACCTGTTTTCCAGGTTGGTTATTTGCAATATCAGATATTTTTCATTTTCTTCAGTCTTTCAGTCTTTCGATTTTGTTTTAGTATTTCCTGTCTGATGTATTCACTGATTTCTGTTTGGCTTATTCTGATTTTTAGGGAGTCCATTACTTGGGCAAAGTTTACTCCTTTCTGTTAGAAGCAACTTTTTCAGCTCCTAAGTCTTCGCTTCAGAGCACTCATCTTTTGATCCATTTCTTCTAGGGATTGATGCAGTTCTTGTGGAATAAATTATTTGTTTGGGTCTCTGCTTGAAGTTATGGCATCACTCTCTCTTAGATTGGAATTTTTGGTATGTCTATATCTCCAATAATTCTTTTATAGTGGTGGGAGTTTTCTTCTCTTTGTTTGTGTCCTCAGTTTTAGTTCCTGACCTGGGGCTTTGTGCCAGGACCAGATTCCACTCTGTGCTGGGCTTTTGGGTGGGCTGGACAGCCCTGCCTGGTCTTATTCCAGGCTCACTTGGGTTCACTGGCAGATTTCTGCCTCCTGGGTCTTTGCGGTTCAGAGAGCTGGATCTTTAGGACCCTCTACGGTATATCAGGATGGAGTGTCAGGGACTTTGGAAACCTGGGGTGCTTCTACACTTGCCACCTGCTTTCAGGATTCCAGGGAAATGTCAGTGAAAACAGAGTCAGAAGACGGAGTGTCTTGTGGAAGGAGACCCGTGTCATTGAATTGTGGAGTATGTGTCAGGGAAGGAGTAAGATAGAACAAGTGCTGGAAAATTAGGAAGAGCTAGGCTACAGATGGCATTAAAAGCTAGTTAGAAGATTCCATATTTGTTCTTAGAGGTAACAAAGAGCTACAGAAGTTGACTGATTTGGGGGGGAGTGGATTGTGACTTGGTCAGACCCGTCTGGAGGAAGAGGAAAGACTGTAATAGGGAGAAACCAGAGGTTCAAGTGAGATAACATAGGCTAAGCACTTTGCAAACTTGCAGAAATATACCGTAGAAATGGGCAATTATTGTGGACGTGAATGCTGAAAATGAAAAATAAACAAACAAAGAAATAAATAAATAAAAAGAAACGAGCAATTATTATAGTGGAAATGTGCTTTTATGGTGTGTTGCTAAGCTGGCTGAAATAACAGCCCATAACTGCCTTCTCACCACATAATGATATTATATTGCATACAAAAGGGCATCTGAAGATCAATGGTCCAGGAGATTTCCTTCTCTATCTCTCTTGCAAGGCAGATGCCCGACCCAGCCTTAGGTGTGGCTGTTGGCCTGAGGGCCACAGGCCAAGAAAGTCTGAGAGTTTAGCCTGAAAGAGACTGGAGGCTTAAACAAATATTCAAGAATTTGCTCTAAGCCCTCAGCTGATAAACATTTTAGAATATGCGAATTCCTTTTAAAATTTGGTGATCCATTTGTTTTTACTTCTGCCTTCATTTCCAAATCTCCCTCTCTCCTTTCCCTCCCCAGAGAGCTCTCTCCTCTCACAAAGAATGGACAAGAAAATATATATGTGTGTGTGTGTGTGTGTGTGTGTGTGTGTGTGTGTGTGTGTGTGTGTGTGTGTGTGAAAGAGTTCAGCAAAACTAACCACACATGGGGCAGGTAGGTGGTGCAGTGTATAGAGCACCAGCCCTGAATTCAGGAGCACCTGAGTTCAAATCCGGCCTTAGACACAACAGTTACTAGCTGTGACACCCTGGGCAAGTCACTTAACCCCATTGCCTAGCCAAAAAAAACCCCAACAAGAACAACAACAAAACTAACCACTCATCAACTGAGTCTGACAGTATATGCAGTGTTCCACATCTATAGTCCTCACCATCCCCCAAAAAAGAGATGGGAATGCATTTTATCTACTCTCTGGGATCAAACATAGTCATTAAAATGACAGCTAAACACAGTATTCATGAGCTGTCATGGTGAGATAGCAGAGTATCAATAGCATATATGTAGCAACACTGTAGGTACATTGTGTTTGTTGTTTTTTTTTCCTTAGGGGTTAAATGACTTGCTCAGGATCACACAGCTAGTAAGAATTATATGTCTGAGTCTGGATTTGAACTCGGGTCCTCCTGACTCCAGAGCCGGTGCTCTATCCACTGTGCCACTACGTATATTGTTTTCCATTATTGCCCCAGTTTTACAGATGAGGAAACTGAGACTCAGACTGATGAAGTGACTTGCTCAGGGCCACTCAGCTGATAAGTGTCTAATGGGAAATTAGAACCTAGTTCTGTCTGATTCTGGTTTTGTCTATCACCCTACCATCTAACTCTCTCTCTCTCTCTTTTTTAAGGCAGTTGGGGTTAAGTGACTTGGCCAGGGTCACACAGCTAGTAAGGGTCAAGTGTTTGGTCTGAGACCGGATTTGAACTCAGGTCCTCCTGACTTCAGGGCCGGTGCTCTAACCACTGCGCCACCTACCTGCCCCCACCCTACCGCATCTCTCCATTGCTGTTGTTATTTGTGCTTTGTCCTCAGAGAGGACCATGACGTCAGGAAGATGAGTGATCCCCTTCCAGAAGGACCTTGTGATCTTGTGGTGGAGACAAGATCCATAAAGCAGTTAATGGATAACACAATATGACCCATGTAACAGCCATGGTTTCTGGTAGAATCAAGCTACTAAATTGTATGGTCAGCTAGAACTGAATGGTGGAGAATGAGGAAGTAGGATCCTAGAGATGGGAGGGTCTTTACAGACTGTCTGACTCTTGGTAAGCCCATTTAGGATTTTCTTGGCTAAGATACTGGAGTAGTTCGCCATTTCCCTTTCCAGCTCCTTTTACAGATGGGGAAACTGAGGCAGACAGGGCTAAGTGACTTGCCTAGGGTCACACAGGTAGTAAGTATCTGAGGTTCAATTTGAACTCAAGTCCTCCTGACTCCCCAGATGGTGTCACGGAAAGCCAGACATGGTTGAAAATCACCAAACAGCAGCAGCAGAACCTCCTGATTCCATGGCTGGTGCTCCATCCGCTGCGCCATGTGGCTGCCCCAGCGTGAGGCAGCACAGTGCAGTGGAAAGAACGCTGGACTTCGAGTCGGGGGAATGGAATTAAAATCCTGACTTTGTTATTTCCTACCTATGTGACCTTGGCCAAGACACTTTCCCCTTTTGGAGACTCAGTTTCCTCATCTGTAAAATAAGGAGAGGGTGGGGTTTAGACGCGATGATTTCTAGGGTCATTCCCAGCTCAAAATGTGCCATCATCCTATCCTGATTTATCAGGAAGACCCCTGGTCAATAAATCTGAACATGAATAAGATGCTAAATGAATGGCACATTTCTCTAAACTTACCTAATTTTAAAAGCAGAAGGGAACTTGCAGAACTTGTAATCCAGTTCACTTATTTTATATGAAGAAGCAGTCCCAGGACCACGCAGTTCCCAAGTGACATTTAATCTATAAGCATTTATTAAGTACCTGCTGTATGCCAGGTGCTGGGCTAAGCGCAGAACTGGTGGTTGAACTTAGGGCTTCCTTTCTTGGACAGAAACTTCTTATTTGATTTTTTTTGCCCTGTTATCCAGTGTTGCCAAGGGCCACATGATCTGTTTTTCTGTCTTTTAAGAGGGTGTGATGCTTCTAAGGGGAGGACCCAGCTTGTACTAAAATGAACCAATCCCCTGAATCAGTCTTGGACGTAGGCCAGCAATGCTGATGACTCAGTCTGGTTTCTGCTGCCGTTGAGGTGCAGGAATGCCTTGTGTTGAGCATATGAGGACACAGATGGTTCCTATGGACCCTCCAAGTAGCAGCATAAGGTCAGGAAATGTGGAGTTGATTCATGCTTTGCTTTGTCTTAAAAGGTCAAATGGATGCATTGAAGTGGGAGGAGATGCCCTAAAGAGAGAATGAGGAAATAGTTGTGGCCTTCGACTGGGAAGAAGGTCGTCTTTACTTTCAAAAGCTTCCTTCTTCTTTAGGCCTGCTGGGTTCATAAAATCCTGTGGCCTATGGTGGTCATTGGATGTGAAAGAATGAATACCAGAATAATGAGAAAAGACTGGCTATCTAAGTTTCTTTTGTGCTTTTAAAGCTTGGTCAGCCCATCAGCTAATCAACAAATATTTATTAAGCACCGCTTCATCAAAAACCCTATGGTAAATCTCTGTGGTTGTTCAGCCTCTGTAGGCTTCAGTTTTCTCATTTGAAGAATGAGAGCTTTCTGGACTGGGCCTGACCCAGTCTGGTCTGCTAGCTTATGTTTGATATTGGAATGAAATGAGACAGTCATCCAACCCTTAACAAAAGGAGATTTCCTCAGCCGTAGGAAGGGAAAAATTGTTTGACTGTGTTGCTGTTGAGGGTGCCGCCATCTTCCCAGTTACCATGGTTCACAGCCCCTAGTGTTATCCTCAACTCTCCCCTTGTACTTACTCCCTTATCTGATCTGTCACTGAGTCTTGTTGTTTCTCCCTGCATCATTCCCCTTTTCTCCATTTTACACAGCTGCCACCCTGTGTAGATTTTCATCATCTCACACCAGGACCATCGCACTCAGTAGCCAAAGTGATCTTCCTAAAATATAGGTCTGACCATGTCACGGACCCCTTCCTTTGCTCCCATTCTCTACTCAGGAAACTTCAATTCATATAATTTATATCGAATACAAAATTATCTATTTTGCTTTTAAAAGCCCCTCATGGTTGAGCACGTTGGTGATGTATGACTCTAGTTTCTGCTGTCAGGAATGTTGAGGCTTGTAGATTACTTGAACTCAGGAGTTCTGAGCTGCAATAGGTCTAGAGGTGACTGGGTATCCTCACCAAGCCCTGTACTGATATGGTAAGAGCAGGGAGAAGAGGGAGCTAGTGTGTGGCAAGTGTGGCTAGTGTGGCAAACTAGCCAAGGTCAGAAACAGAGAAGGTCCAGGCTTCCATGGTGGTCAGCAGGGAGATTGTGCCCATAAATTAATATTTAATAGGGAGAGCCAATCTCAGTGAATGAATGCATGAATGATCCTATGAAGAATACATATCTTTGTACATACGGGTCCTTTTCCTCCTCCTTGGATCTCTGAAATTAGCAGCCTAATGGTCACAGCCAGTCTCTTCATTCTAGGTACAGTGACTTGCCTAGAGGAAAATACAGATTTAGAACTGGGAAGGGCGTTGGAGGTTGTTCTGGATTACGCCTGACTCTGGCCAGTCCCCAAGTAGTCCAGGTTTGATATCGGAACAAAATGGGACAAGCATAAGTCATTCAATGGTTATAACCAAAAGATTTGCGTAGCTTTAGAAGGAGAAGGATATTCCAAGTAATCTTGGCTTAGACGTAATTTGTTCTGGCCCTAACTTGGTTCTCTTCTTTTTTTGGATGATGATGGTGGTGGTGAACCATATCTCTAGATAAGTTCAGGATAGACATTGAGGACACCTTGAGTTTATTTAGCTGAGCAAAGCTCCCTTACTTGCTTTGCCCATTGGGATCCACCAGCCCAACCTGTCTTGGCCCTCCTCAGGTCCTCATCATTGTTCAGTATTTAGCTGATGAAGAAAGTGAAGTCAGCAGTATGAATCCTTAGTCCTCTGAGCCAACCAGGTTTCAAGGAATGTCCCAATACTTTATTTACTTTTATTCATTTATTTGTTCATTTATTCATTCATTTATCTATATTTTAAAATTTTTATTCATGCTTTTGGTCATTTATCCCATTGTTAGACTTGGGGAGGGGAAGATAAGAATCACTACCTTTAAAAAAACCAAACTTAACCTAACCTGTTTCAGGGGTACCCCAGAGGTCATCCTGCCCAGTGGCACCAGGTCAAGTGGACCAGGGATTTGAGCTCAGGTCCTTTGATGCCAAATCCAGGGCTTTTCCTGTTAACGCCACATTCACATTTAGCTAGTCCCAAAGCATTCCTCCCAATAGCCCTAGCTTTCATCCTGTAGGGAGCAGAAAGCTTTGGAAAATGTCTAAGTGATATAACAAATACCTTAGGCCAAGGTCAGTGTGATTGCAATTTGTCATGCCATGTCTTGTATATACTTCCGTTTCTCAAATGTGAAGTTGGCTATGTTTTTACCATTCTATTTTAGAGATAAGGAAAGTCAGCTTCTGAGGAGTTAAGTAACTTGTTCACAAATAGCTATGATTCATAACGACTTATTTCTATAGGATTTATGTAGGACCTACTCTGGCTCTGTGGGATAGATAGTGCAAGTATTAGGATTCCCATTTGACAGATGGGAAAACTGAGACTCAGTGAAAGTAAAGGATTTAGCCAAGATCATATAACTAGCCTTAGACCCATGAATGGAACCCAGGTCTTCTGACTTTCAGACTTGTGTGCTTTCTACTACACAGTTTAGGTAGAGAGGACTTAATTTCAAAATCTGTTAGTTTTCAACTCTTATTTCAAATACTTTACTGGAAAGATTATTTTCATATGGAGAATATGTTGTACTGGTCTCCACAAAACATTTTAGGAGTTTTGTACATAATTCATCCTGCTTTGGCTCCGACAGAAATGGCTAGGATAAAAGACTTTCCACGCTGGTACCTGTTGTGTATGTACACACAGAAGTCCAGAATGTGAGTAGTCAAAGAGATCTCAGTGGCCATCTTGTCCCACCCACACCTAAAAGGGATCCTGACAAACGGACTTCCAGGCTCTGCTGGAAGACTCCAAGGATCTGTGGCCTTTGGAGGTAGCCTGTTCCATTGTTCAACCCTTTTAGTTGTTTTGTTTTTGTTGCTCAGTCGTTTCAGTCATGTCTATCTCTCCATGACCCCATTTGGGGTTTTCTTGGCAAAGATACTGGAGGGGTTCGCCATTTCCTTCTGCAGCTTATTTTACAGATGAGAAAACGGAGGCAAGCAGAGTTAAGTGACTTGCCCAGGGCCACACAGCTAGTAAGTGTCTGAGGCTAAATTGGAATCCAGATCTTCCTGACTTCCTGCTCTGTGCACTATGGTGCCACCTAGCTGCATTTTGGTTCTTATGGGAACTTAAATTTGATCGTTATCATTTCCACCCATTGTTTCTAGTTTTCCTGTCGGGATCCTACAGAAGATGTCTTGTCCCTTCTCCACATGTTTGAAAACAGCTTTTATGTCTCTCCTGAGTCTTCTGCCTCAACATGCCTGATTCCTTCAAATGATATCCATATCACATGGCCTCAAGGCTCTTCCCCATTCTTTCTGCCCTCCTTTCCAGTTTATTAATCCAATTAATTATTAATTATGAATTATTAATGTTTTTAAACGATAGGGATGCCCAGAATAAAACACTATGTTCTAGGTGGGATCTGACCTCCTTGGGGCAGAGTAGAGCAGGATTGTTATCTCCTTATTGCCAGAACCTGTCTTTTTTTTTTTTTTGCTAGGCAGTGGGATTAAGTGACTTGTCCACAGTTACACAGTTAGTTAAGTATTAAGTGTCTGAGATAGGATTTGAACTCAGGTCCTCCTGACACCAAGGCCGGAAATCTATCCACTGCGGCACCTAGCTGCCCCAGAACCTGTCCTCTTCCTGTAGTTTTCTTGGCTACCGCCATGACTCAACGTGAGTTTGCATTCCACTAAATCTCCTAGCTCTTCCTCAGACAGATTGCTGCCTATCCATGCCTCTTCCATCTTGTTCTTATGAAACTGATTTTTTTAAGTGCAAGATTTTACATTTATCCTGATTGAATTTCATTTTCAAGTCCCATTCTGTGTCATCCAGTGTGTTGATCAGCTGTCCCAGCTTAATGTCCTCTTCAAATTTGATGAACATGCCATTTCTGCTAAAAATATTAAATGACACAAATCCATCACTAGGGTACTCTGCTACAGACCTTCTGTCGTGTTGACAGTGAACTCCTGGCAGCCACTTCTGAAGCCAGCCAGTTGGGTTATTGTTTGGTCCACATCTCCCCATATTCTCCATGAGAAGAATATGAGATACTTTACCAAACACTCTGGTAAAATCTAGGCAGACTAGGCCCGCAGCATTCACCTCATCTACCAGTATATAATGCTGCCCAAAGGAAATGCAGTGAATCTGGTCCTACTTGTTCGTGATGAAACCATGCTAGTTTTTTGGTAACCATTGCTTCCCTTTCTAGATATATTCCTAATACAGTCTTGAAATAGTAACAGCTAGTGTTTATATTGCACTATAAAGTTTGAAACTAAGGCAGGCAGAGACTAAGTGACTTGGTCAGGTCACAGAGCTAGTAAGTATCTGAGGATGAATTTGACTCTAGGTCCAGCGCTGTGTGCACTGTGGTTGCCACCTAGCTGCTGCTAAGGTGAGATCAATGCCAGAACTCATAAAGATCTTCAGATTAAAGCCATGACAAAGAATCCAACTCATATAACTTGCTTTTGCCAAACTGAGATAAATGACTGAGAATCTCACCCAAATCAGACGTCTCACTGGCTCACCCAAAGAACATTAATGATTTCATTATTGACTACTCCCCTCCTCCCTTTTGATTTGGAGCGAATGATTGAGAAGAAGAGGTGCTGTAATCCTTCCATCTCGTTACAGTTGACCAAGGCCTGGATTTGGAGTGAGAAGGCCTGCGTTCGAATCTTGACTTATCCACTGACAACTTTTGTGACCGTGGGCGGGTTATCTCTCTGATATTCAGTAGGAAGGATGATCTCAAAACCATACAGAGATTGAGTCTATTTTAGAAGGAGAAAAATAATCTTATTTTCCCTTTGTTCCTATAAATTTCCTAAGGCTTTTTTAAAAAATCTACTAGGCTGAACAGAAAATGAACTGTATTTTTCTCCATGCTGCTTCCTTATGTGTGTGTCATGTTAGCGATAGACGTCAGACAGATGATGGCTGTATGGTTTTCTTGTGTGATGGGAAAGAACATTACATCTTATTCCCATCAGACTGAAAAGAGGATTTCTTGTCATTCAGCTTTGGGTGTGGTGATCTATTAAGATGGCTAACATTTCTCATTGAGAAAATTTATTTTTTAAGGCAGAACAAACTTTTGAACTAGTTTTCTTTTTTTAAAATAAACAAATGTAGCTTTTATTTAATACCTTTGCTTATAGTAAAAAAAATAGTAGTGAAGCAAAACAAAAAGTCATGCAACAGGAAGAAGGCAGCATTTAGAATGGAAAGATTTGGGGTTCAAATTCCGATTCTGTCATTTGCTACTTTTGTGGCCTTGGGTAAGTCACTGCACTTCAGTTGACCTCAGTGTCCTCATCTCTGACGTGACAGGGTTGGACTCTGACGTCTGTCCCAGCTCTAAATCACTGGTGCTATTTCTAGCAGAGAGTGCCTCATTCTGTCCTCGTAGCCCTTTATCTTTAGTCTTCTTGGATCAATAGTGGTCATGGATGGAGTGGATCTGAGAATAGGGAGATATTTTATCTTTAATCTTCTTGGGTCAGTGGTAGTCACGGATGGCATGGATCTGAATTCCGACAGCTTTTAATTGCATTCCTTTGTGTTTTTGTGGTCGTTGTGTATATTGTTGGTCTTGCTTCCCATGTTTCATTGCATTCCTCATGTCCGCCATTTCTTACACTGTGATAATATTCCATTATGTTCGAATACCACTTTGTTCAGCTGTTCCTCCTTTGGTGGGCCATCCAATGTGTTACCATTTTTTCAAGTCACAAAGATTCCTATGTATATGTTTTGGTGTTTATGGGAACTTTCCCCTCTGTCTTTGATCTAGTAATGCTACTCTTGGTCATATACTCCAATGAGGTCAAAGAATGGAAACAGAGTTCAGAGAGAGTCTAATCCAAGGATGTTAAAGGTCACAAACAGGTTAGATACTTTTTTCCCCCCAGCACAATTGCATGGTTTACACTGCCATCCTTCCACTGATCCATCTGGACTCTTCTCTCTCCCTCACTCCTCTTTCCCAGTATCCAGCCAATTCGATCTCAGTATCTCTCAATTCCATCCCCTTCTCTTTATTCAGTCACCACCCTGGTCCATACCCCATCACCTTTTGCCTAAAGTATTGCTATAGCCTCCTAACTGATTTTACCTTCATACTTTCCTGGCTGCAGTCCATCTTCCACATGGCTGCAACACTGACATTTCTAAAAAATTCAGATCTCCCTGTGTCCCCTTGCTACTCAACCCCCCCTGGCCCCCCCAAAAAAAACCCCCAGCTTCAGTGGTTTCCGGGAGAAAATACAAACTCCTCAGCCTGGCATTTAAAGATTTCTATAATGAGACTTATTGCTAAGTTTTTTCAGTTGTTTCTAACTTTTCATGACTCCATTTGGGGTTTTCTTGGCAAAGATCCTGGAATGGTTTGCCATCTTGCCAAAATCCAGCTCATTTTTACAGATAAGGAAACTGAGACAAATAGGGTTGTGACTTGTTAAGTCACCTAGCTAGTAAGTGTCTGAGGGTGGATTTGAACTCCATGAAGATGAGTCTGATTCCAAAGCCTGTTGAGTTATTCACTGTGCCCCCTAGCAGCCCTCATAATGAGACTACTGCCTGCATTTCCAGGCTTATTTCATTTTATTGTCTTTCACAAAATCTTTGTTCAGTCTGACTGGCCTGTTAACTCTTCTTCATGTACAGTATTCTACCTCCTGCTTTCATGCTTTGCCCCGTGTATCTGGAACATGCTTTTTTTTTCTCTTAGAATGCTTAGCTTGCCTGAAAGTCCAGCTCAGGTGACATTTCCTTCATGAGATCTGATTTTCCCCATCATTAGTCATACTATTGTGGTTTGTATTGGCTCAGTTATCATCTCTACGTGGATGACCTGATACCCCCAAAGTATAGCACATTTGCACTGGTTATTCAGTTTTAATCCCTCTCCTGAATTCTTTTTTTTTTAATGGAAGCCAATGTGGCATTAGCTTTTTTATTTTTTTCTTTTAAATTAATTTATTTTGAATGATCAACGATGGCTTCCCTAAGCTTTTGAGTTTCAAATTTTTCTCCCCCTCCCTCCCCCGTCCCTTCCCCAAAATGGCTTTGCAGTCTGATATAGGTTAGACATATACATTCCTATTAAACATATTTTCACATTGGTGATGTTGTTAGGAAGAATTAGAACCAATAGGAGGAACCACAAGAAAGAGGAAACAAAACACAACAGAAGAAAAAAATAGCAAATAGTATATGCTTCGATCTACATTCAAACTCCATAGTTCTTTCTTTGGATGTGGATAGCATTTTCCGTCATGAGGCCTTTGGAGATGTCTTAGATCCCTGTATTGCTGAGAAGGGTTAAGTCTATTAATATTAGTCGTGGCACAACTTGGCTATTACCGTGTACAGCATTCTCCTGGTTCTGCTCACTTCAGCATCAGTCCATACAAGTCTTTCTGCCTGCTCATCATTTCTTATAGCACAATAGTATTCCATTACATTCATATACCACAACTTGCTCAGCCATTCCCCAATTGATGGGCATCTCCTCAATTTCCAATTCTTTGTCACCACAAAAAGAGCTGCTATAAATATTTTTGTACATGTGGGTCCCTCTCCTGGATTCTAATCCAGCCTCACCAGTTGCCTGTTGGACAGTTCTATAGGTATCGCAAATCCACCTTGCCCAAAGCAGATCTCACTATCTTTCTCCCTGTACATCCTCCCCTCTTCTGAACTTGCTTATTATAGGCTTGGGCATCACCAGCCTTCTGGTAACCTGAGTTTGCTACCACAGTGGTATCCTTGACTTCACTCCCTCATGCCACATAGTGAATCCATGACCCAGTCCTGCAATTTCTCCTTCCACAGCATCTCTTCAGTTTGTCCTCCCCTCTCTACTCAGCCACTGTTCAAGGTGAGGCCTTCATCACCTCTTGCCTGGTCTGTTGTGGAGGTCTCCTAATTGATCTTTCGACCTCAGGCCTATCCCTTCTACCCCTCCTTCACACAGCTGCCAAAGTGACTTTCCTAAAATGCATCTCTGATCATCTGCACTTTCTACAACAAATTCTAGTAGCTTCCTGTTGAATGTAAGACTGGAAAAAAAAAACCCCAAACATGTGTTACGTGCTTACTATTAGCTAACCACTGCATTAATAGTTGGGATACAAATGCAAGAAAACAAGATGTCTCCTGTGTCCAAGGCACATACATTCTAATAGGGAGACACAACACATAGCTGAGAGTGGTGGCCAGGAAGGGGTGTTTGGGGGAATAAAGAGGGAGGAAATGGTTATTGGAGCCATAGGGCAAATGACTTTTCTAGGAACGGTAGTGTTGGCTTGATTCTTGATTTAGAACTAAGAGCTTAGAAGAGGATGGGCTTTGAGTCTGGGTTGGAGGTAGAGCCCAGACCTCAGGTGTTATGGTAGGGAAATAGCCAGGAAATGTGGAAAGCCCAACATGGGGTAAACCCAAGTGATTACTCACCAGTCAGAGCCTAGGGTCATAGTGGTGGGAGCATGGAGGCTCTTCAGGTTAAAATATCAACTCCTCTTTTTGAAAAATGAAGCTCTTCCCAGCCTGGCCCCTTCCTCCCTAATTCTTTTTACACTTTATTCCCTTCATTGTCCTCTGTGTTCCAGACACACGGCCTACTCAATATCCTGTTCCCACAATGCTTTAGCACCCACCTCTGTGCCTTTGTATTGGCTGACCCTGCAATGCATTCCTTCCTCGCCTTTACCTTTGGGAATCCCTGGCCTTCTGTAAGACTCATCCACTTTCCTCATGAAGCTTTTCCTGATCCCCCCAGTTCCTAGAGTCCCCCCTCCTCAAACTGCCTTGTATTCATTTTTTATATCTTATTTATAGGCGTACATGGATACCTGTTGGCTCCTCCTTTAAAATGTAAGCCCCCTGAAACCAGGGGTTGTTTTACCTTTGTCTTTGTGTCACCTATCCTTAGCGCAATACCTGGCATATAGTGCCGCTGGTGAAAGATGAAATGACTGAGGAAACAAAGGTATGAGCTTCTGAGCATAGTGATTTATTAAGCGATGCGTGCCAGTTGCTCAAGAAATTGGGACCAGGTCCCTCAGCTTTGACACGGGATCCCAAGTACAGGGGAGACCAGTTTTTACATGTTCAAAATAACCAAGTAGACCAGTGAATTAAAAGAAAACAGTTAGCCAGGATACAAAATTAGGCAATCTGATTTCTAATTGGAGGAAAAATTAGGAACCTTCCAAGTTGGGAGGGGGAGAGTGAACGGGTAGAGTTCCCTGAAATCAGAAAAAGAGGTGTCCCCCTCCCCTCATCAATGGAACATAGAAACGATAACTGATCAGTGCAGATGAGACATGGGGTTGCTTGAGATGTCCAATTGTGAGACAACTCTTTGCACTCAGTGTTTGGATCTGACTGGGTTTCTGGTCAGCATAACCTCGGTCCTTAGCTAAGGGTCTCTAAAGAGCAGATAGAGGTGGTCCAGTTTCCAGCCATGCGGTGCTACATTCAAACCATATAGTAAGATTTTCTCCCAATTCTCCCAATTTAGTAGTTTTCTCACAACACAGAAGTTGGACTAGACCTGTAATTTAAGAGAAAGGAAGTGAACTAGCTCCAGAATGGAGTCATAAGAAGGAGTTAGTGTGGTCACCCAATTCCCACAATCACCTGCTGTTCTAATCCCCACAATTCCCTTAACAGTAAGCACTTAATAAATGCTTTCTTTTGATTGATTTTATGTGTAGATGGAGAAGGTAAGCTCCTTGAGGGCAGGGCCTCTCCTTTTTGTCTAGTACAGTGCCTTGCATATAGTAGATACTTAGATATTTGTTGAATCAAGTGGTTCTCTATTCGGCACTGCTATTTTCAAGGTGACAAAAGTTGTTTTTTTTTTAAACACATGCTAGTTTCTCCTGTTTATTTCTTTCTCCTCTCATTTTCAAGGTTTTATATTTTGGGCTTAATTTGGATTTGCTTATGGTGTTCTGGTTTCTAATGCTCGGTGGAAATAGGCTCGATTCTAGACTCCTGAAAAACCTGATGAGTAGTCCGAATTGGAAACTTTAGCTATAGGATGAAAACGGTCACTCTAGTTGGGACTTACACAAAAATGACAAGCAATCTAAAATTTGCAAATGAGTGATTCTAGATGTCCTGGCTTGCTTTTCCTTAGAGAAGGTCAAGGCAAAAATGTAACTTGTGGGAAAGTGAGAATCAAGATTAACATTTTTTTTCTCTTTAGGATTATAGACTGAGCAAAACAGATTGCTCCCCTTAAACCATTTGTGTTTTTATTTGAGATTGTTAGTGTAATCCTGCTCCGATTAATACAGTCACAGAAGGCCTAGATATTTCTGTTGAATCAATTGAAAGTGAAGTAGGCGTCAATTAATCCTTAATGACTTTGAAATTGGAAAGAGCTTGGGCCATTGGGTGAAAGCAGGTGATGCCTGGAAGGACATCTCTTGTGATGGGGAAAGAGTAAGATACATCGCTGGGTCTACCTACGATGCCACAGGCCAGTCTGCCATTTTGGATTAGAGGGTACATGAGTGGAAAGGCAGAGCTTGGGCCTTGGGGTCTGACACTCCATTCCAGTGTTCTTTCTCTTTCCTATGAGGTAAGAAAGAAAGAAACAAGGATTGATTAAACTCGTAAGTGCTTTACAAATGTTTGACACTTACTAGCTTTTATCATTGAAACCTTGCAAGGTAACTTGGGGTTTGGCTAGATTTTTTTAAGGAGAGAGCTCTCAATGATTGGGCAGTAATAGGTCCCAGCCCAAGCCTCACTTGGTCATTGTTTGGGTTTTGATGGCTCAGAGTGAATGTAATTAGGAATTGTTTCTGTTTTAGCCCAAAACTCTGAGGGTCTTCCCCTTCCAGATTGACTTTTTTTTTTTGGACTAGGTAAAAGAGGCCATTCTTTGCTTCATTTCTTACCTAGACTTAATCTTTGAATTTGAGTTGCCTCAGGCAAACTGAGACCTGGGAAAGACCTTATGTTAAACAGGCCATGGTTTTCCATTGCACCCAGGCATCTCCAGCCCTTCTGATCTATATATCCTGCCACTGGACCCAGATGGCTCTGAAGGAGACAGTGAGGCTGGTGACTTTGCACAGGCATCCCTCACTTAAATCCAGTTCACTTGCAAGTCATGACATCCCCTTCCTGATGTCATTGGTCCTCTTTGAAAAAAGGACAAAAAACAACCACAGTGTAAAATAATCAAGTATTAAAAATATTAAAATAATAATAGCTAATAGCTAGCATTTATATAATACTTTGAGGTTTGTAAAGTGCTTTGCAGTCATCTCATTTGATCCTGTGTGGTAGGTGCTATAATTGGCACCATTTTACAGATGGAGAAACTGAGATGGAGGACAAGTTACTTAGCCCAGGGTTGCATAGCTATTGAATGTCTGAGGAGGGAGTAAGGAAGCATTTATTAAAGTGCCTGTTATGTGCTAGGCACTGTGCTAGGTGCCTTTTACAAATACTATTGCATTTGATCCTTATACAACAGCTCTAGGGGGTCAGTTGAGTTTAAGGGGGAAAAAAAGGATCATAAGTCTAGAGTTGGGAGGGACATCAGTGGCCCTATAGTCCAACCTCCCTAATTTTACAGATGGGGAAACTGAGGCCCTCAGAGAAGGAAAGTGCGTGAGGTCACACAGGTAGCAAATATAAGAGGCGACCCCATTTGGAGTTTTCTTGGCAAAGATACTGGAGTGGTTTGCCATTTCCTTCTCCAGCTCATTTGACAGATGAGGAAACTGAGGCAGCTAGAGGTTAAGGAATTTGCTCAGGGCACACAGCTGTAAGTATCTGAGGCCAGATTTTAATTTAGGTCTTCCTGATTCCTGGTCCAATGCTCTACCCACACTAGTTGTATGGCCTAGGATAAAGCCATTTTATCTGTCCGTTTCCTTATTTATAAAATTGGGCAAAACAGCAATACCTGTAATACCTCCCCCCAGGACTGTTGTGGGGATCAGATGGCATGATCTGTGTGAACCTTGTAAGCCTACACGTCCTCTGAGGTCTCTTAGGGTTGGGTTTTTGTTTTTTTGTTTTTAACTTCTGGTTCAGTCCTGCTAAATGAGGATTTTTTGTGTGGAGGATGAAGGTTAATTCAGGTTCCTGTTAGGGAGTTAAAAATGTTCTGCTGAATGGGCCTGTGGAAAAACAAGTTTTGTTGTTGGTGTTTTATTTTAGTTTTTGCTAAAAAATGAGTCTTCTGATGTGTAAGAGGATGGGTAGCTTTTGGTGAAGGAGTAGTTTCATGTCCAGAGCTGAGTGGTGTAAAGTCTCCCTTGGCACAATACCGCATGGGTCACCCCCATCTGAGACTGTAGTCATTAGCAGGAAGGATGTTAAGTGGAGTCAGCTGCGTTCGCTGACATTGCCACCCAAAAGATCATCCTGATGTTGCTCGAGCCAGGCTTGGCACAGAAGGGAGCTGGTGCATGCCTGGAGCTGGTTGCTAAGAGATCAGTCACCCAGCTGGGCTCTTTTCAGCTTCTTCCAAGGAAATTTGGATTGATGGGGTGGGTGCTGTGTTACACCTGATACATAGTAGGTACCTTATAGGAGCTTGTTGAGTTGAGTAGATGCACTTTTGGAAGGTGGTTGGTGGTTTTCCAGATGAGGCCCTTATAAGGGGCAGCTAGATAGTGCAGTGGACAAGCTCCAGCCTTGGAGTCAGGAGGACCTAAGTTCAAATCCGGCCTCAGACACACGATATTTACTAGCTCTGTGACCCCGGCCAAGTCACTTAACCCCAATTCCCTTACCAAAAAGGCCCCCCAAAAATGCCAGATGAAGCCCTTGTGAATGCAAATATAAAGAGGGTCAATATTACCTCATCTGGGGACATGGATTCAAATTGACGGGCCTGGGGCTGTCTGCTCTCTCCATATTTCAGTGAGGGGTTTGTCATTCATCTAACAAGGTACTATTAGAAATTTTAGTCATGGGAAGAAGCCCTAGGTATGTGTTTTAAAAGAAAATTTGAAAAAGACATCTAGCTATGTATCTATGTATGTCTTTCTATCACATATCAGTGTGTACATACCCATATTGACAGGTAGATTTATATATGTATTTATGTATATGTGTGTGTATGTGTTTCTTTATGTATATACATTGTCATTCAGTTGTTTCAGTCATGTCTCATTCTAAGTGATTGTATTTGAGATTTTCTTGGCAAAGATACAGCAGTGGTTTGCCGTGTGTGTGTGTGTGTGTGTGTGTGTATTTATATCTATATTTAAATCTATATCTGTATCTCAACTAGATGGTACAGTGGATAGAATACCTAGCCTGGAGTCAGAAAGACTCATCTTCCTGAGTTCAAATGTGGCCTCAGACACTAGCTGTGTGACCCTGGGCAAGTCATTTAGCCCTATTTGCCTCAATTTCCTTATCTGTAAAATGAGCTGGAGAAGGCAGTGGCAAACCACTCCATTATCTTTGCCAAGAAAACCTCAGAGGGTCATAAAGAGTTGGACATGACTGAAAAATGACTGAACAACATGTATACATGCACATATACGTATACATATGTGTTTTGTAGTGCTTTTAAAAAATTGCCCCTTAGAGACATGAGATGACAGCTCATGAGCTGGAGGGGGCCTTAGAAGTCATCTAGTCCAACCATGTTTTAAGGAGAGGTCCAGAGGTGGAGTGACTTGCCCAAGGTCTTATAAGTGATAAATAGCAGAGACAGGATTTGAACTCAGGTTCTGCCGTGTGACAAGGTTAGCCCTTTAAGTTCAATACTTCTTTTTACCACATTGCCAGTTACTTGGTAGTTAGAGGTTATACATGAAAGCAGAGTGAGAGAATAAAAAAATGAATAAATAAAAAAGCATTTATTAAGCTTAAGTACCAAGCACTTTGCTAAGTGAATACAAAATGGAAGGCAGACCCTGCCCTCTAGGAGCTTACATTCTAATGGGGGAGAAATCTTGGGAGTGGTGGCCAGGAAGGGGTATTTTAGTTTAGAAGTTATGGGGATGGTGAGTGGAGCCATTGGGAAGGAGATTGATCCAACTTTAAAGGAATTAATAAGAGCTGGCTTGATCTATGTATATAGCTTATTGGGTTCACAAAGCAGTCCTGTTTGGTATATCTTAAAAAATGGTGAAGGCCTTTTCCTCTCTTAACCCATGTTCTTGAAAAGTCACTCAATAAGTAATTGCTGGAATGACTGAATTTTATTTTCTTTTTTTGCACCCCTGCCCACTTTCTCCTCACTTTTTATGTTTTTAGTACCTTGTCTTGTAGGTAAAAAACATAAAAGGGCAATATTTCCATTAAAAAGAAAGGAAAACCTTATAGAAATGGGGAAAAGTCAAAATAAAAAAAATCTATTAAGGGATTAAGTTTTTGCTTGCTGAAAAATTGAGAATGAACTTTAAGGACTTAAAAAATTCGGTATATTTTCAAAGGGGAGACAGTATGACCTAATGGATAGAGAGTTATTGTATCAAGAATCAAGCATTTATTTAACACTTAGTACATGCCAGGCCCTGAGCTAGCTAGGTTTGGGGAAAAAAAAGTCAAAAAAGAAACAGTCCTTAAAAGAAGTAAATACAGGGTTAATGTGTGTGTGTGGGGGGAAGGGATGGGGTTGAAGACAGAGCCTCTGAAAGTCTCAAAATTCAACTGAAATAACTAGGCTAATAGCTTAAGTGTCTAGTTGCTGAGCCTGAGATTAATTGCTCACATGCCAACTGAGTAGAATATATTATAATTTTTGTAATATTTCCTAGTTTTTTTTTAAACAAAATTTCATTTGTTTGCATTTCTGTCTGTATTTTGCAACATCTGTATCTCATCTGAGAGTCCTTGACTTTATATGTTACTAATTTATTATGACACAATGGCAGAAATGTGTGTCTGTCTCCTTTTCTCTTGTGGTTATGGGAACACTCTATTCTTTCTTTGTAACTTTGTAGTAAGCTTTGTGGTCGAAGGGAATTGCTTAGAATCGTTTTAGAGGCCTCATGGAAAAGTTTTTAGCCCTGGAACTTCCTTGTAAGTCGAGATTCTTGACTCATAAAGGAAAATCGGTGCTGGTTAAACTGGCAAATAATTACTTGATAAATGAATATACTCCCTCAATACAATGCAGAGTGATTCAGTTTATTTGCTTCAGCAGGGATGTGTGTGTGTGTGTGTGTGTGTGTGTGTGTGTCTTACACTTGAAACAATCTTCCTCCTTCTACATATCATCTTCTTCGGTTAGAGTGTAAATTTCTTGAGGAAAAAGACTATTTTTGTTTTGTCTTTATATGGCAGAAGCAGGAATTTATAGCAGCATCCAGTGGACCATTCCAGATGTAATGGAGGTTGTGTGTAGGGCAGTAGTGGGCTTTAAGATTTGAGGGATGGGCCGTGACCAGAAAGCTTTGTCAGCACTGTGTGATGGAAAGAATGCTTGAGATGGTGTCAGAAGACGTAAGGTTGAACATATTTCTGCAACGCAGTACCGGTGTGACCTTGGTCGCTTTGCTTCATTGCTCTAGGCCTCAGTTTCGTCATCAGTAACAATGTCATGATTTAACTAGATGATCTCAGGTTCCCATCACAGTTTTAGAAAGAGCAGTGATAAGTTGGAGAGCATTCCAAAGAAAGCAACCTTTTCAGATGGTAGAAGGTCTAGACTCCACAGGGAATGTCATATGAGGCTTGATTGAAGGAACCAGCAATGTTAAGCCTGGAGAAGAGTGGGGGAGGGATAGAGAGGGTGGCTTATGATAGGTATCTTCATGTTTTTGGAGAACTGTCAGGTGAAAAAGGGACAAGATGGGTCCAGTTTGGTTAGGGCAGAACGGGGAGTGATACCTACAAATTGCAAAGAGGCTGATGTAGGCTTCCCTGCAACCAGAGTGGCATGGCCGTGTGGCATGCAGTTACCATGGGAAGTGGTGGCTTTCTTCTCAGTGGAAATCTTGAAGTAGAATTCATACTGACCACTTATCGGGTATTCAGTTCAGTCCAAGCGCTGTGCTAAGCCCTGGGGATATAAATAAGAAAAAGAAACACAGGCCCTGTCCTCAAAAAGGCTGTGGTATGATGGGGGAAATTGAAAGGGGGAGGGGCAGCCAAGCCACCAGGGAACTTGGGGCATAGGAGCGTGAGGTTTCATCCCTCCTTCCCTCCACTCTCCCCGCCTCCTGCTGCCATGGGCCTCCCTGTGCTCTGGGGAGCTCTGTGTCATAGTGGCCCCCTCAGCAAGATGCCCCCAAAAAAGGAGGTGATGGAATTAAACCACAGCCAATCATGGGAAGATTTGGGACCTCATTGAAAACTGATGTTGTTGGATTACCAAATGTTGGGAAATCTGCCTTCTTCGATGTCCTGACAAAGAGCCAGGCAGTGGCAGAAAACATCCCATTCTGCACTCTTGCTCGCGATGAGAGTTGAGTACCCATGCCAGATGGTAGATTTGTTCTTTTTTGTGCTAATATCACAAACCTACAAGGGGTGGGGAACCTGCGGCCTCGAGGCCACATGTAGCCCTCTAGGTCCTCAAGTGCAGCCCTTTGACTGACTCCAAACTTCACAGAACAAATTCTTTTAAAATAATAAGTTTGGAGTCAAAGGGCCACACTTGAGGACCTAGAGGGCCACATGTGGTCTCGAGGTTGCTGGTTCTCCACCCCTGCAAAATGCCAGCCTTTTTGAATGTAGTTGATATTACTGGCCTTCTGAAAGGAGCTCATGCCATCCAGGGGCTAGGAAATGCTTTTTTGTCTCATATAAGCACCTGCAATGGAATCTTTTATCAAATGCAGTTCTTTGAAGATGATAACCTCACTCATGTCGAAGAGAGTGTGGATCCTGGTCAAGACATAGAGATAACATAAGAAGAGCTTTGACTTCAAGATGAGGAAATAATGGATGTGAGAGGAGGAAACAAGAAATTAAAACCTGAATATGATATAATGTGCAAAAGAAAACTGTTGGTTAATAATTAATAATTATGTTAATTATTATTAATCATTAATAATCAATTAAGATGATAGTAATAATAGGTGAAAAGAAACCTGTACACTTCTATCATGATTGGAATGACGGTGAGATCAAGATGTTGAATCAAAACCAATGATCAACTTTCGGAAAAGGACTACATTAGAAGGATTGCTGCTGGACCCAGATGGCTCTGGAGGAGAGAGTGAAGCTGGTGACTGGGCACAGCCTTCCTCACTTAAATCCAATTCATTTGTAAGTCATGACAACACCTCCCTAATGTCATGGTCGTCTTTGAGAATGAAGGGCAACCAACAATGTTAGAAAGAAAAACAAATGGTTGATACAAATTAAAGAGTGGGCCGGCAAGCTGGACTCAGGTGCCTTTGTCCATCCTTTGAATGGGGCCTTGGGACACAAGTTGTAAGAAGTGAGCACTGAGGAGGAACAGAAATGTTTGGAAGAGAAGGTGACATGCAGTGCTTTGCCAAGGATTGTTAAGGCTGGCTGTGCAGCGCTCCAGCTAGAATCGTTTTTCACCGCAGGCCCAGATGAAGTATGTGCGTGGCCCGGGAAAGGGACAGAGCCTCCTCAGGCAGTAAGAAAGATTCGCACCTATTTTGAAAATGGATTCGTTATGGCTGAAGTAATGAAATATGAAGATTTTAAAGAGGAAGGTTCAGAAAATGCTGTCAAGGTTGCTGGGACATACAGACAACAAAGTAGAAATTATAGTTGAAAATGGAGATATTATCCTCTTTAAATTTAATACAGCTCAACAACCTAAGAAGAAATGAATTTTAAATATTGCTCATTGCTCAGAAATAAACAGTGCTATTTCAAAGAGCCATACCAATTTTTGTTTTCATAAAAGTAATTGAGAAATGAAGACACAAATTCACTTAGGGAAAAAAACAATCTTTCTCCAAGTGAAATTACTCTTTAAAATTTAAGATTTTAAATATATATTTTTGAAAAATTAAAATATGATACCTCTGATGAACATGCAAATTCACTCAGTGTGAACAGCTTTGCTTTTCAGATGATTAAGACCCTCTTCCAAATTGTAGAAGCTTTTCAGGAACCCTAGTACTCCCATGATGCTTTGTTAATCTCCATCCTGTGTGCCAAACCTGACACATTTGACAGTGGGGACAACGTGGCTTACTCTTTTTTGAACCTATAGATAATGCTTTACAATTTTTACAACACTCCAGATGTCTGCACTCAGTAAAACATCTGACAAAACAAAACAAAAACCAAACAGAGTAGCTGATGATAAAGGGAGTTATCTGAAGGTCATGAGGCCTTTATAAAGGAAAACTCTGGGGGACATCGAATGCCCTTCCCTCTATACCTCCAATCAGAAGGTAGAGGCAAAAGAGGGAGAGTTGAGGTGGTGTTGAGTGTCAAAATCTGAGTCGGTCAGCATAGTGATGCAATTTCAGGTGATCAGCTTATCCTGGATCAGGGAGGGGAGACATGTTATTTATGGAATGAAATCTAAGCAGACCTGCTGATGGAAAATGGTATGAAGCGATTCTTTTGTGTATGTGTGTTACAGTAAAACAGGGGTCATTAACCTGGGAACAAAGGGTCCTTGGACAGATTTCAGGGAGTCTGTGTACTTGAATGAGAAAAAATTACATCCTCATTTCAACAGAATTTCCTTCTTTTCTCATGCGTTTTATTTTACACATTTGAAAACATAATTCGGAAAAGGGGTCCATAGACTTCAGGAGACTGCCTGAGGGGGTCCAGATTACACAAAAGGATAGGAACCTCTGTACTGAATGGTTTTTGAGGTTTCTTTCAGTTCTGAAATTCTGTGAATTTGTGACCCACCAAGGAGTGTGGCCTTCGTTCTGTAGGGAATGAGAAGCCTTGGAATGCATTTCAGGAGAACAGGGAGTGACTTAAAAAATGCTTATGTAAGGAAAGGGGTGTGTGTGTGTGTGTGTGTGTGTGTGTGTGTGTGTGTGTATACGTACATACACCCACACATAGATCCACATATACACACACACACATATAGATATGTTTGTATATACACACACGTATGCATACACATACAATGTAGTATATATATCTTATAAAATAAGCTTATATGATCTTTGTTAGTCTTGCCCATCCTTTGTGCACATTTCTATCTCTCTGATTTTCCACCCCTTACACCTCGTTTGCAGACAGTCCAATCTGTACTCTGTAAACCCCTCTGACATTCTTAAAGTGTACTCTGTAACCAATATTCTCTCCCTAAAGCTCTGGGGATTTTCTTCAACACTTGACGCACTCCTGGAAATAAATCTATGAGTTCTAATGGGGCTGGTTGCTCAGGATCTCAGCTCTGAGTACACTCGGTTCAGCCTTGGGGGCTTCTCTTCAGAATCTTTCCAGCTCAGACCCTCGCTTCTCATAAGCCACTGGGCATGATGGCATTGGCTTTATGTTTCTCTAGGAGGCCTGCTTGTCTGCAAGAATGCTAACCAAGCATTAAACAGCCAGAAAGCCAGCAGAAGTAGTCTCCTTCTGGTGAGCTCTTTTTGCTGAGGATCAACAATGTTCCAGGCATCTTAGTCCAGCACTTAGCTCAGTTTGACTTGAGAAGCTTGATTGGACGTAACATCTCATTGGTACCTTCTTCTGTGGTCTGTGCATTCCCCCTCTCCTTTTCTTGCTGCTGCTACGGCTATGATATTCCCTGGTTGCCCTGATTCTCTTGGTCCACTGATCCCACAGCTTCCAGCTCAGCTCTCAGTCTGGAGTTTCCCCCGTATGGTAGGATTATTTTCACCAGGTTGGCTCTCTGTGCTCCATGTGGCTGTCCTCCAGCTCGGTCACTTCCTGGGACCAGCTCCATCACGTTCCTCATTGCTGAGATTGCCCCCAAAACTCTGTCGCCACTTCTGTGCATGTGATTCAGGAATTTCCCTTCTTCCACATGGGGCCAGAGAGAGACCTTCCCCAGTGAGTCTGTGAGTGCTTTTGGAGTCGCCAGTTACGCAACCCTTGGATCTATCTCCATCACTTATTATGGCTATAACCCAATCCCCTAGGATCATGCTAGGATATCTTCATGTTGAGGGCTTTGGGAAAAGGATGATTACTTAACCTTTTTTGAACACTAACTGGGACTAAATACTTTACAAGGAATAGTGGAATATGTCCAAGGTCTGGGCCACTGTCTATGTTTTTCAGAATCCTTCCAATATGCCATTTTGGACAAGGCCAATGTGGGAATTTGTTTTGCTGAACTATGAATATTTTATTTTGACTTTTAAAAGTTATTCTATTGAGGCTGTAGTAGGAAGGGGAGAAAATAAATATTTGTAACAGTAAACAAAAAATTAATACCAAAAATACTTCCTTTTTATATTAAACAGAAGACCTCACTCTTGTGTTGTAGGTCTTGATTTGACTTAGTATCTTTTGTCAGCTTAGTACTGGTGAGGGTGGAAATTAGGGAGGCTCAATTGGTAGTCCTTTTTTGTTTTAAAAAAAAATCACCATATTTTCTCTAGAAATTACTTGGAAGTACTCTTTTTATGTGATTTCCTAATTATGTTAAAGAGGAAAAACCAATGTCGCTATGATACCAGCAGCATCAGGAGTTAGAATTTATACATATATGCATATGTGATACTCACAACGACCCTGGGAGCTAGGTGCTGTTATTATTTTAATTTACAAATGAAGAAGTTGAGGTTGAGAGAGGCTAAATCACATGCCCAGAGTCCTGCAGCCAGTAAATGTCTGAGGCAGAATTTGAACTCAAGTCTTCCTGATTCCAAATCCGGTGCTTTATTCCCTGCACCATAGGGGTTCTTAGCCTGGGTCCGTGGACCACCTGAGGTTTGTGGATAGATTTCAGGAGGTATATGAATGTTAATGGGAGAAAAACATCTTTATTTTCATAACCTTTATTTTCCTTTGCAATCCTATATGTTTGATTGTAAGAATAGCTACGTGGTGCGGTGGGTAGAGTGCTGGGCCTGGAGTCTAGGGAGACTTATCTTCCTGAGTTCAAATCCAGGCTCAGGTACTAGCTGTGTGACCCTGGGCAAGTCACTTAACTCTGCCTCAGTTTCCTCATCTGTAAAATGAGCAGAAGGAAATAGCAAACACTCCAGTATCTTTGCCAAGAAGACTCTAAATGGGGTCACAAAGAGGTTGGGCATGACCGAAATTGACCAAACAATGAAACATGTTTGATTTTATGGATTTAAAAAGAAGATTTTTGAGAAGGGGTCCATGGGCTTCACCAGGGTGCCAAAGGAATCCATGACACAAAAAAAGTTAAAAAACCCGTGCTATAGTGTCAGCTGCTGAAGTATGGCGCTTCCAGCCTTTTTATACTGCCCCATAAGAGGCAGCAGCTGCAGAGGTCTCGTAGGAGCCATGTTTGAATTATGTTGTAGGCAAAGCCTCAATCAGCAGGGTAAAATGAGCCAGGCTGTGTTTTTAATCTAATTGTTGATTCTGGCCCTCATCTTCTGCTATAAATAGGGGATCAGCTTTCTAAATTTGTTCTTCTCATTCCTCTTCTTACTGGGTGGGGTGGGGGGAAGGTAGAAAAATATGTAAACAATTAATCCAGGCTCATTTGGCCTCATTTGGCAGAGGCAGGCACCCTCCAAGCTCTAAAACAGCGTGAATACTTTTCTTTGTGGATTTTGAGGGCTTTGAAAATTAGGTTTCCTTGGTACCTTCTGAAAGTGGAGGCTCATGTTTTGTGGAGTGATTTTTTAAGGACCTGTAAATCACTGAATATAAACTCCTTGAGGGCAGGAAAGATTTTACTTGTGTCTTTGCATCCCCTGCACCTGGCATGTGGTAGGTGCTTAATAAGTGTTAATTGACTGATTAGAAGTCCCCTTGCCTAATACAATAATCCTGTCTGTGTTGCTAAGGGGGGTTACCAGGGCTCTGGAGGAGAGAGTGAGGCTGAGGACTTTGTGCAGCTATGCCTCACTTGACTCCAATTCATGTGCATGTCAGGGCAGCACCCTCCCTGATGTCTTTGGTCCTCTTCAAAAAGGACTAAAGGGAGGAGGAAGAGGAGGAGGAGGAGGAGGAGGACAATAAGAACCAGAACACGGAACACCACCACCACCATTCAGGTTTCCTGAGGCAAGGATGGTTTATTTTTTTTCTCTGTATCCCCAGCACATTGTGCATACATAATAAATACTTAATACAAGTGTGAATTGTTGAATACTTCCAGCTGCTTGATGAGACAGCTGATGACATTTTTATCTAGTTCTGGGTCCAGGAAGCTCTTCCTTGCAGTGACCTGAAATATGCCTGTAAATGGCAGCCAACACATAGAATTAGCCCAATATTTCTTTCACATGACAGATTTTCCAATATTTGAAAGCCGCAAACGTATCTTTGCTCGATTGGTGAGTGTCTCATGTGGCCTGCTATCTCTAGGTGGTGTTGTTCATCCATGGACCCACAGCATGCCAGTATTGTCCATGGGGTTTTCTTGGCAAAGATACTGGAGTGATTTGCCATTCCTTCTCTAGTGGATTAAGGCAAACAAGAGTTAAGAGATTTATACAGCTAGTAAGTGTTAGAGGCTGGACTTGAAATCAGGTCTTCCTGACGCCAGGGCCAGTGCTCTATCCATTGAACCACCTAGCTGCTTCCTTCACATTGTGGTTATGTTAAAAGATGTCAGAGGTGATTCCAGGGGTTGGATTTAGAATCACAGATTAAAGATATACAAGCAATGGGGTATAGAAATCTATCCTGCCCTACAGGAAAATAGAAGGGGAAGGTGATAGAAGGGAGGGCAGGTTAGGGGAAGGAGTATTCAGAATGAAACTGTCTTGGGGTGGGGGGAGGGGAGAGATGGGGAGAAAATTTGGAACTCAAAATCTTGTGGAAATGAATGTTGAAAATAAAAAAAAATAAATTTATAATCACAGATTAGAAGATGGAAGGGTCCATAAGAAGTCCTGTCCCATGCAGGGATGTTGGTCAAGGAAATGAAAACAAGAGAAATTCAGCTAGAATGATGGCGCAGTGATAGGAATTCATGGAGTTGGAAGGCACCTCATACATCAGCTAGTTTAACCCTTGCTTGAACCCCTATCCTAGGGGTGGGGAACCTGCAGCCTCAAGGCCCTCTAGGTCTGACTGAATTCAGTCAAAGGGCCGCACTTGAGAATCTAGAGGGCCATATGTGGCCTTGAGGCTGGAGATTTCCCACCTCTGCCTTTCCCTTCTTTCTATAAAAGCTCAGACAAATGATCTTTACTTCAAGACCCACAGAGATGAGGAGCCTTCACCCTCCTAAGGGGCCCACATTCAACCATTGTGTAACTTCTTTGCATCGTTTGGGAGTTCCCCTTCCATTAAGCCTGAATTTGACTCTCTGCAACTTCTGTATGCTGTTCCTACTTCATGTGCGACTGTGGGCAAGTCACACCATCTTTCTGGGCCTCAGTTTCCTTATTTGCATAATGAAGGGGTTGGCTTTTGAGGTCTCTTCCAGGTCTGGATCTCTGCTCCTAGACTGCATTCCTGCAAACTGTTAAGTATAAAGATTTGGTTGTAATTAATAATAACAGCAACAACAATGATAATAGCATTTATTTGGTGCTTTAAGATTTTCAAAGCTCTTCACATATATTGTCTCTATTATCTTTACATATATTATTAGCTAGCAAGAAGAACTAGGATTTGAATCCAGGTCTTCCATCACCAAGGTGACACCTCTTTTGGCCATGCTCAGTCTGCTGAAGCATTTTTTCTGTTAAAAATTTGTCTCTTAGTTTTCTGGACTTTGGTCCCTTCTTTCATGCCTTTATCTCTATTCAGTTCCCCAAAACAACTGTGCTCATTGAATTCAACCTGCCTCATGACCATATCAGAGTCTGGTAAGAAGGTCTTGCTCTGCACCTCCCCCGCCCCCCAAGCACAGGTCCCACATAGGTGAGAGGATGTCCCTATTGGCCAAGCACCTGCTCCCTCCTGCCAGTGACTGAGTCTTGGTTGTTGCAACCACTCTTGTCAGTTGGGATCTTAGATTCCTTGCTAGATCATTGGGTGCTAGAGCTGGAAGGACCTCAGAGAACATCTAGGTCAATACTTTAATTTCACCAGTGAGGAAACTGAGGCCCAGGGAGGTGAGGGGACTTTCCTAACAGGATTTCTTCAGGTCCTCTTGTTGTAGTTTGAGAGATTTCGACCTCTCAAGGACGGGGTCATCTGGAATGAATTCACAGATTCAAGCCTTCTTCAAGTCAAGGTGGCAAAGATTTATTGTTACACTGTACAGTGGGCAAGGATTCTCAAGGAACCTGTTATAGTGGGCAGAGGTCCTTAGGGAACTTGTACCCTAACAGGAATGATGCTAAAGCTTATATAGGAAAAGTAGTGGATTATGTGCCAAGTGTGCTAATTAGGTGATAACATACAACTACGTCATTCGCTGCTGGAAACTGAGGGGAGGAGGGAAAGAGAGGGTTCTTAAAGGGTATATTTTGTTCTGTTATGTCGATAACAAGATAGCTTCAGGAGTTGATGTCTATAGCTTGACCTCTGGATTGTATATGGTAACTGTAGGCATTAGTATATGATAGTTCTGTTGATACAAGATAGTGCAAGGGAAATTCTACTGAGGTCAGCTTGTCCTTGAAACAGGTAGAGATTGCCTCACTGGACCCACTCATGAGTCACTGCCAGAGATAGGGTCCTTGGGCTGGAGGGAAACTGTCAGGGATAATGTTTTTGAGGCCAGGGAGAAATACGATCTTGGAAGTAGGGTCCGAATACAAGCACTCCGGCACTCTGACTCCAGAGCGAATGTTCTTTCCACTATACCACATTGCCTATTCCAACGCTTTTTTTTTATAGGTAAGAAAATTGAAGTTAAGGAGTTAAATGGGGGCAGTTAGGTGGGGTAGCGGGTAGAGCACCAGCCTTGAAGTCAGGAAGACCTCAGTTCAAATCTGGCCTCAGACACTTACTGGCTGTGTTACCCTGGGCAAGTCACTTAACCCCATTGTCTTCTCTCCCCCCCAAAAGTTAAGTGACTTGCCAAAGTGATACAAGTAGTCAGTAGCAGAGTAAACATTTGAACCCAGCACCTCTAACACTAATGCTGCTCTCTTTCGATTAGGTCATGTTTTGGGTTTAATATGGCATTGGTAAATGAAATCCACAGACAGAACTCCTCATCTAAGCTGACAGTTAGGAAGAGATATGGGGTGGGAGGAGGGCCTCAAAAGGCTTCCTGGAAGTCTTGAATTGAGCCTTATAGGAATGGAAGGAAGTAGAAATGTCTGTGAAAGGTGGAGATGAGGAGAGGCTTACAGGCTTTTGCAAATGAATTTAGGTGTTAGGAGAGGGAATGTGGAGTTTAGGGAACAATTAAGCCAGTTTCGGTGGAACTGTGAAATGTGTGAAGGAGAGTAATGTGAAATAAGGCTGGAAAAGACAGATGGAGGGCCTTGAACGTCAGGCTAAGAAGTTTGTAATTTAGCCTGGGAGCAATAGGAAGCCAGGGGATCTTTTTGAGCTGGGGATAGGGTCGATGTGGATGTGGTTTGACTTGTGCCTTAGGAAGATTGATTTGAATCAATTATTCATGCTTGAGGCAAAGCAGGATTCCTAGAGATGAGGGAGCTGCAATTAAGATGGGATGTATTTGTACTATTAAGAACCAGTGAGCAAAACCATTGGGAAGATTCTGAATGCTAGGAGTCTAGCTAGGAGTCTTTGGAATACGTTTGACAAGCTCCTCCCCTGAGTACAAAACTGTTCATCTTGTGTCTCGTTTAAGAGAAAACAAAAACCTTCCATGATTCACTTGCCCACTTCTTTATTGGGAAATCCCAACTGTCCTCCAGGACTCATGATTTATTATATCTTAATGAGAACTAAGATTTTCCTTTTCTGTTACTTTCAGACCTGGTTCCTTCAATTATGAGCAACTTGTTGAATCCAGATGCAATTTTCTCCAACAATGAAACGAGCCTGTCAGACATTGAAATCTATGGCTTTGATTATGACTATACTCTCGTCTTTTATTCTAAGCACCTCCACACCCTCATCTTCAATGCTGCTCGGGACCTCCTCATCAATGAGCATCGGGTAAGCTGGGTCTACAGATTGCAGCTTCCCTCCCTCCCTCTCTCCCTCCCTCCCTCCCTCCCTCTCTCCCTCCCTCCCTCCCTCCCTCCCTCCCTCCCTCCCTCCCTCCCTTCCTTCCTTCCTTCCTTCCTTCCTTCCTTCCTTCCTTCCTTCCTTCCTTCCTTCCTTCCTTCCTTCCTTCCTTCCTTCCTTCCTTCCTTCCTTCCTTCCTTCCTTCCTTCTTTCCTTCCTTCTTTCCTTCTCTTATTCTTCTTCTTATTCTTTCCCTTTCTTCATAATTAAGAATTCAGAAATCAGTTTTGTGCTGAAATAGCCTTTGCCCAGTTCACTCTGACTGTGCCTGAAAGCTACTTTTTAAAAAAAAATTTAATTCAGAAAGCATTTATTTATTTTAATTAATTTATTTTGAATTATCAGCAATCACTTCCATAAGCTTTTGAGTTTAAAATTTTTCTCCCCCTCCCTTCCCACCTCCCTCCCCAAGATGACACACAATCTGATATAGGCTATACATATACATTCCTATTAAACATATTTTCACATTAGTCATGTTGTAAGTAAGAATTAGAACCAATAGGAGGAACCACCAGAAAGAGGAAACAAAACACAACAGAAGAAAAAAAATAGCAAATAGTATGTTTTGATCTACATTCAAACTCCATAGTTTCTTCTTTGGATGTGGATAGCATTTTCCATCGTGAGGCTTTTGGAGATGTCTTAGATCCTTGTATTACTGAGAAGGGTTAAGTCTATCAATATTAGTCATTGCACAGTGTGGCTGTTACCATCTACACCTTTCTTCTAGTTCTGCTCGCTTCACTCAACATCAGACCATACAAGTCTCGGAAAGCATTTATTAAACACCTTCTCTGTGTCAGGCCCAGTGGCTGAGAGCACTGGTGATACAAAGACAGAATGAAAAGTCTGCCCTCAGGGAGCTTACATTCTGTGTGGAGGGGTACACCTTGTATACAGAAAAGCACATAAAATGTATATCCAAAATAAATAGTGGATAGGGAAGTAGACTTGGAGTTAGGAAGACTTGGGTTCAAATCTCACCTCACACATACACATTTTATTTTTATTTTTCATTCTGAACTTAAACACACAAATGAGCACCTCTGCATGCACAGCAGAACACATAGAAGAGAATTGCACATGAAATTACAAATCTTCATTTTGTACCATTGGCTTTTGTAGAAGTAGATAATAAATTCTACACGTGACTTTCAAAGCTGTCCTGCTTGTCTGTGTTTCCTTCTGTTCCCTTCTGTGTGTTTAAAAAATGTGTGGGTGGTCTTTATTCATCACTATTGCTACCCCCACCCCTGTCAAAATTGTAGGAAAAAAATCCTTTTAACAAATGAGCGTATTCAACCGAAAGGATCCCAAACACTGCCCTGTCCATAAATGTTATATGAGTCTCTTCTGCATTTTGTGTCCATCACCTTCTGTCAGGACTACCTCTGATATTTGTTAGGTGTGTGACGCTAGGCCAAGAGTGGGGAGCCTGCACCCTCGAGGACGCATGTGGTAGGTTCCCACCCCTGCTCTAGGCCAATGACTGAGCTTTTCTGTCCTTCACTTTCCTTGTCTATAAAATGTGGGGTTGGACTTCGAGGTTCTTTATAGCCCTAAATTTATGATCCTGTAATTTTAATTGTAGGGAAGGACACCCATTTGTGGTGCGCTCCAGCCTGGGGGGGGCTGGGGGGGCCTGGACTTTGGGGATTATCACCAGATTACTAAACTGTTATACATTTTTCCAAACTCTTGGTTCCCAGCCATCCTTTGAGGCATAGGGCTCATGGGTGTTATTCTTGTTTTATAGATGAAGACTAGTGAAGCCCCTTAAGTTGCCATGTTGTCATAGCTGAGTTCATGGTGACTTAAGTTGCTGTGATGTTGGTAACTTGAATTATAGGGAGCCGAGTTCATTGTCCAATAAGCTGGGGCATCTGATGCAGTTGCCAGGCTTTGTGGTTTGTGTCATTTCTGGTGCATCAATGACTGATTGCCTTTCACAGCCAGGATGATACAGCACTCTAAGGATTTCTTCACTTGATGCTGACTTGTCCTGTTTCCTTGTACAAAATATTTTACTTGTTCAGAGTGAGAACAATGGGTATCTTCATCCTAGTGAGAACTTTTAATGAGGGAGGAAAAAGACACTTCTCCTTCCTCTATACTAGGCCCATACACACACATTTCCTTGACTTTCCAGCCCATGGACTGGCTTAATTGAAATGGGGTTGGGTTACTAGTAGGGTTCCTATTCTAGCTGTCCCCCTTAGCTTATGGTCTAGGTTTGAGGACCTGGTTTCAAATCTGGTGTTTTAAGTTATCTTGTGTGACTTTGGGCAAGTCACTTAAAACCTCTGGGCCACAGTTTCCTCCTTTGTAAAATGAAGGAGTTGGACCACATGGCCTTTGAGTATCCTTGTAGCTTGAGATCTGAGGTCTTATGATCCTAAGTGATTTCTTTTCTCTGGGCCTCAGTTTCCTCACTTAAAAATAAAGGGCCTCATCTGTTGGGGGTAAAAAAGGTGATTAGCTCTAGATCTAGAATCTCAAATCACTTAAATCTAAATCGCTTCTCTTCTAACTACTGTGCTGCCCAATTGCCTCTAAGAGAATGTTGGATTTGGAGTCAGAAAGTCCTGATTTCACATGTGACCTCAGACACTAGCCATGTGACCCTGAGCACTTAACTCAAGCTCTCCGTCCCTCAGTTTCCTCATCTGTAAAATGGGAATAATAATAGCACTGACGTTCCAGGGTGGTTGTAAGGATCAAATGAGATAACATTTATACAGGGCTTTGCAAACCTTAAAGTTATAATAGGCTTGATAAGGATGATATGTAAAGTGCTTTGCAAACCATAAAACCTACCATAAGATTTATAATAATGATATATAAAGTGCTTTAATTTATAAGATTTATATATAAAATTTATAAGATTTATAGTAATGATATATAAAATGCTTTGCAAACCTTAAAACTTATAATAAGATTTATAATAATGATATATAAAGTGCTTTAATTTATAAGATTTATATATAAAATTTATAAGATTTATAGTAATGATATATAAAATGCTTTGCAAACCTTAAAACTTATAATATTTATAATGATATATAAGTACTTTGCAAACCTTGAAACTTACAGTAAGATTTCCAATAATGATGTATAAAGTGCTTTGCAAACCTTAGAATTATAAGAATTACAATAATAATATAAATGTTTATCATTATTGTTATAATAATAATTGTATGTTATAATAATACTTGTTGTTAAGATGTTAGAATATTATATGTTATCATCATCATCATCATCATCATTATATTCTAGCAGAGGGGAATGTATTTTGCCATCCCTTAAATGTGCCTGAGAAAGGACATTTCTGACAACTGAGATGAGTTTGGGCTTGGGACCAAGCTATAATGTAAAGGTTAATAGCTAAATATACATCTGTCAATGTCCTGGCAGGGAGGAAACCTGATGCTGACCTTGCCCAGACTCCGTAAACAGGTGCAGGACCTGTGGCTGCCTGGAGCTTTGGGGGCTGGCTGTTGCTACCAGGCTAGCGGGGACAGGGCTGGTGCACCTATCCCGTGGCTGAGATTTTAATAGGGAGGCTGTTTCTTCAGCAGAAATTGTTCTGGCTTTTGATTTTGCCTTAAGGCATCTATGCAAATTGAAGCAGATTCAGAGATTGGAGGAAACTGAGCACAGCTTAAAAGAAAAAGAGAACTGAGTTGGGGGCTAAGTAAGAGTTTGATTCCTGGGTGGGTTGTAAGCGGCAAAACTGTGGTAGAGTATGGCCTTGGTGACCATAGATAATCAGCAGCGATCTAGTTCAACTTCCACATTTTACAGATAGGGAAACTGAGGCCCTAGAAGATTAAGTGGTGTGCCTGGCACATCCCACCTTCTTACCTCCGCCTCTTGGAATTTCTAGCTCCCATTAAGTCTCAGAGCTTCTTTCATCCAACTCCTTTATTTCACAGGGGGAGGAAAACAAAGACCCCCAAGATTAAGTTCCGTGCCCAAGGTCCCCCGGGTAGTAAGTAGGAGAGCCTGGATCCCAGGTCCTCAGGCTTTCAGTTCAGTCAGGGTGTGGGTGCTGGAGCCAGCTGCACCTGGCTTGGGAGAGCTGATAGTTAAATTTTTGGTGTAAATATTATCATCTCGGAAATTTTTGGTGTAAGCATTATCATCTTGGGAATCGGCAGATGCCACAAACCAGAGTTTGATTTATTGCTTGTCTACGTTTACCAAAGTCATGGAAAAATATTAATAATGCAAGTTAAATTTAAAAGTGTGTTTTGTGTACATTTCCCCCCATGCATAGCCAGTAATTTAAAGCCATTTTTCCTCCTTCTTTCCTTAGTATCCTGCAGAGATAAGGAGCTATGAATATGACCCAAATTTCGCCATTCGTGGTCTCCATTATGATGTACACCGGGTAGGTTTATTTTTTTCCCCCTCCTTTATAATTAGACTCTGTAGATGACTCGATATCTGGCCTGTAAAATGGGACAATTTCGTCCTTTGTCTGTTACTCAGTTTAATTTGATCTTCAATGATTTTCTTTTAGCGTTTTGGGGTAATTAGTATGAATTATCCAAAATGACTTTGGAAAGGATTTCTTTCCAAGAGGCCATGTGAAAAGAAGAAAGAAATGGACTGATTTGGAGTAGAGATTCATTCACAGCATCAATCTTCAGTCCTTTGAGTAGGACTCTGTTACTTATTAATAGACAAAAGTGTCTAAAAGGAACCTGCCAGGCTTTGAGTGTTGGTTTCTACAGCAGCATTTGGTTTTTGCCGAATGTGTATATCTGCGATAGTTGCTTGCATATGCATATGCTTATGTAGAGGGGGCCTTTTGTTTTAGGGCTCACCGTGTATGGCAGTGGAAGGCCAGTGGTATGTTGGGTGGGTTCTGTCATGGAGAATTTATGGAGACATGGACAAAAGTCACCTAGGAGGGTGGGCATGAGGGACTGGGATGATCTTACTAGAAGGGGCTTCCACAGTGATAAGAGGTTTAGACATCATATTAGAAGGAAAATTAGATTCTCTAGTCCAAACCTGGGAAGCCCAGAGAAAGAGGTGACCTGCCTAAGGTCACCCAGAATCAGAGATCTAGAACTGAAAGGGACATTAGAGGTCCCCTGGTGCAGAATTCTTAACCTGCCTGGTTATGATGTATCTTAAAATGGTCCGTGGATAGATTGGGGTGGGGTCTGTGAAGTTGGATACAAAAATAAAGGTACATCTTTACTTTTCCTAACCTAACTGAAATCAAGCATTTCCTTCAATTATGAATAAAAAACAAAACAAAAGAAAACATGATTCTGGGAAGGGACGCTTAGGCTTCACCAGACTTCCGAGGGATCCAGGACACAAAAATAGTGAAGAATACTTACTCTAGCCCTTATTTGAAGATAAAGGCCCTGAGGCCCAGAGAAACAGAGTGACTTGTCTGAGGCTGCTCCACTATGAACAGAGGGAGAGAGATCCTTGAGTACAGCCCTCTCATTTTACAAATTGGGAAACTGAAGCCCAGAGAAGGCTCCTAGGATTGTATTGATATAGAACTGAGAGGGACCTTAAGAGGCTGTCTGACCCAACCCCATTCCTTTTATAAATGAGGAAATGGAGACCCAGAAAGGGGCAGTTATCTTTATAGTGGTAACGTCGATATGTGTGTCTTATCAGAAGCTTCATACACTTACTAGCTGTGTGACCCTGGGCAGATCACTTAACCTCTGTTAGCCTCAGTTTCCTCAACTGAAAAATGGGGATAATAACAGCACCCACTTCCTAGGGTTATTGTGAGAGTCAAATGAGGTAATATTTGTGAAGTGCTTAGCACAGTGCCTGGCACATAGTAAGTCCTGTATAAATGCTTAGTCTCTGTCCCTACCCTCCATCAGAAGCAAAAGTTTGCTTCCTTATTTTAGAGAGAGAATGGTTATAGTATTAGTAATGACATCCCTTCATTTGTCCATCCAAGACAAATGCAATCTTTTCCATAAACATGGAGATCATTCTGAATTATTTATGTTTTTATTTAAAATTTTTAATTTATGAATAAAACAAGCATTTCCATAACGTAGTATAATAAAAAAGATGATTGTACATGAAGCTGCAAATCTGTTACGTACAACTTGCTATTTCTTTTAAATTTATAATAAAGTTACCATGTGAACTGTGTTTGTTTTTAAAGGCCATATTGATGAAGATTGATGCATTTCATTATATCCAGCTGGGAACTGTGTACAGGTGAGAGAAAATTTTTGTTCATCTCTAGTGAACGTCATGGCCTTTTTTCCAAGGCAGTTGTTCCAGTCCCTTGATTTTGTTGAGGAGTATTTCTGCTTGGCTGATTTCGGGAGTCTGGATTTCATCACTATGGATACGCCAGTCGTGTTGATTTATGTCCTGCCCCATTGCCCTCTCATGGCTCTCCAGGAGAAAATGAGGCTGATGACTTTGTGTAACTCTGCCTCGCTGAAATCCAGTTTGTAGGGGCAGCTAGGTGGAGCAGTGGATAGAGTGCTGGCCCTAAAGCCAGGAGGACCTGAATTCAAATGTGGCCTCGGACACTTGCTATGTGACCCTGGGCAAGTCACTTAACCCTAACTGCCTCACCAAAAAAAGAAAAAAAAAAAGAAAAGAAATCCAGTTCACTCCCATGTCACAACATCACCCCCATGATATCATTGGTCGTCTTTGAAAATGAAGAATGAACAACCCACTTTTCTGGGGGCGGTGAGAAGTTAACTATCTTGCCCTGGAACGCACAGCTAGTATGTATTATATAAGCAGGATTTGAATGCAGATCTTTCTGACTTCCAGGCCTACATACCACGCAAAGCTGCCACGTTTAAAAGATATAAAACCTCAATCTCCTCGAGGTAGGCAAGTAGCAAGTGGTAACTTCTCCACTTATTCTAGATGGGGAAACTGAGGGACTGACGTTAACTACCTTCAGGTTACTCAGTGATGGGTCCGGGGTTGGAAATCCTTCCTTGTCTGGTAGTGCGGGATGCAGGAGGCAGTTAGGGCTCTATTCCCAAGGCTAATCTGTTAGAAATCTCCAGCTGCGCCATCACTGAACTGTCTTCCCTTCTTACTACCAGAGGGCTCAGTGTCGTCCCTGATGAAGAAGTCATTGAGATGTACGAAGGCTCCCACGTGCCCCTAGAACAAATGAGCGACTTCTATGGAAAGGTAATTGGGAAAAGATTGACATTTTTTTTTCTGTCTTAGAAACCTTTTGAGGCTAATATCAGTAATGGAATATTGCTTCTGCCTTTGGAGAACTGGCCAGGAGAAGTAGTGTACGGTGTAGAGCAGCTACACCACACAGTGGAGAGAATGTTGGACCTAGGGTCAAGAAGACCAGAGTTCAAATCTGGCCTCAAAGACTTACTAGCTGTGTGACCCTAGACAAGTCACTTCACCCTGTCTACCTCAGTTTCCTCATCTGTAAAATGAGGTGGAGAAGGAAATGGCAAACCACTCTGGTATCTGTGCCAAGAAAACCCCAAATGGGGTCAAGGAGAGTCTGACATGATGAAAGGATGACTGAACGAAAAACAATGGATGGATTAACATATTCATAGGTTGCACTGAATTTTGTGGAGGCTCACAAGCTTGTGAGTCCATGACATAAAAAAAATGTTTAAGCCCCTTCTTGGATCTCCTTGTTTGAGAGGTGATGGATCTGAGGCCCAGACGGGTGAAGTGATTTACCTGAGATTGCACAGGTAGACTCATAAAGATGGAAAGACCTCGGACGTCCTCTAGTCCAGCGGTGTCAACTAGAAACAGGGGTCGCTGAATCATTCACAAGAATCCCTGCGGGCCACATGTTGACTGAGAAAACCACCCATGAACATTATCTATGTCTTATTGCATTTCTATTTATTTTGTTGAATATTTCCTAGGTACATTTTAATCTGATTTGGGCTGCACTTAGAGGTGTAGCAGGCCTCATGTTTGACATCTCTAGTTCAGTATCCTTATTTTTCTCAAGTGAAATAATATTTGTAAAGCACTTAGCCCAGTGCCTGGCACGTAGTAGGTGCTATATACATGCTTGTCTTCTTTCCGCATTGTGCAGATGAGGAAGCTGTGGCCCAGAGAGATTGAGATCTACCCAAGGTCACACAAGTGATAAATGATAGAAGCAAGATTTGAACCCAGGAAGCAAAGAGATTAAGTGGCTTGTCCAAAGTTGTGTAGATAGGAAGTGGCTGAGCCAAGTTTTGAACTCCAGAGGCAGTCCACCCTCCATTTGGTCGGGCCGTGTCTCTGTGCCCTTTTCAAGCCTGCATTTCCTCTCTCTCTGCAGAGCTCCCAAGGAAACACGATGAAGCAGTTCATGGACATCTTCTCCTTGCCAGAGATGACCCTCCTTTCTTGCGTCAATGAGTATTTTCTGAAGAACAACCTTGATTACGAGCCTGTGCATCTCTACAAGGATGTCAAGGTTCTGTCGAGGCTGAGATGGGGGTTGAGGGGGAGGGGGGAGAAGGAGAAGGGGCTGGCTTGGCTGAGGAGATGGAAAGGCCTTTGACTCATTCCACAGCTTTGGGTTTTAAAACGTGTTCCTGGAGAACTTGGATTTCTTTCATTTGCTTGAGAATCTTGGGCTTTTAAGGGACCCCATTTTATCAGAGAGATTATTTTCTTGGTTCTGTTCCAGTTCATACAAATCTCAAGTTTTTCCAAATTCTTTATTTTCATTGTTTCTTATGCTGCAACAGTATTGCATTACATTCATATAATATACGTCACCCAATCGATGATCACTTTTTCTTGTTTCCCTCCTTCCCTCCCTTCCTCCTTCCCTTCTTTGGGCCAAGCTTGATTATTACAATTTTATGACATGATCCCTCCCCCTCTTTTTATTGATATCTTTGAAAAATATCACCTTCATTTCCAAATAGACCCTTCCCTCCTTCACATCTAGTGAACTATTGCTTAGAGCAATTAAAAAAGCCATTCAGCAAAGCAAACCAAATCCGAGTCTGATGGCATGTGCCCTGTTCCACACCCCCAGTCCTCCACTTCTTCAGGGAAGGGAAGGAGGTGCATTTTCTTTACTTGGGGGCTAGTTACAATTATTATGATTACACAGCATTCAGTTTTGAAAGAAAAAACTTATCTTTAAGTGAAAGGATATAGTCAACAATCCTGTCTCTTTATGTGCAGATAGCCTGCTTTTTTGGGTTTCTTTTTATTTTGTGTTGTTTTTAACCTAGAAAGAGAGGAAAGCAATAACCTACATGGAAAAGTAAATTTGGGGATTAGTGATTTCTAGGTTGGTGACCAAAGAATTTCCATGCAGGGTTACTAACCGCCCTCCAGCCTGGCCACATCTCTTCGTGTTAGAGCTTAGCCTTTCTGTAGCATCTATAGGAGTGTGGTGTTGGTTTTCAGTCATGTCTGACTCTTCATGACCCCACTTGGGGTTTTCTTGGCAGAGACACTGGAATGGTTTGCCATTTCCTTCACTGGCTCATTTTACAGATGAGGAACTGAGGCAGACAGGATGAAGTGACTTGCCCAAGGTCGCACAGCTAGGAAGTTTTGAGGCCAGATTTGAACTCATGTGCCTTTGTGACTCCAGGCTGGGTGCTCTCTCCACTGCACCGTTTAGTTGCCCCTGTAGCAGTGTACATTGGCTTGACTCCATGTTGCCATGTTAACTGGACTTGGGCTCCTCAGCAGCCAGGCTAGTGCTGACTCTGACCTGGAGGTGTTTGGTGATTCTGGCCTCTCTTTTCAGGCCTTTTAGCTGGGCAGGGCCAGGAAGGGACATGAACCTCCAAATTCCAGGGACAAATTAACACAGTGAAGCTCTGCTTGTGATTTGATGCATGGAGGATGGTCAACATATTACTGTAGCTGCTGGGCCAGAGAGGATCCCTCTGTCAAGTATATCTCCCTGCTAGTGGTGGGGTGGGAATGTATCACTGGGGACTAAGGAGAGGGCCAAAGAAGATGAGCTTGATGTAGGGCACAGAGCTTTTGTTTCGGAGTCAGAGGACATGGGTTCTAATCTCAGCCCTGCTGTTGTCTTTCTTTGTGACCTTGAACAAGTCACTTAAATTCATTGGGACTCAGTTTCCTCATCTGTAAAATGAAAGGATTGGACTAGATGGGCTCTAACGTCCCTTCCACCTCTAGGTTGATGATCCTATGACCTGGATTCAAATTCTGGCTCTGCTGTGTACTACAAGCTTGGTCAAGTTATGGGCCTCAGTTTCCCCATCTGTAAAATGAGCAAATTGGACTTGATGGCCTTTGAGGTCTCTTCCAGCTCTGAAATGTGATCCTGTGATGGCTTGAATTGATTGTTGTCTCTTTCCTCTGGTGACCAGGAAGCCGGTCTGGCTACTGTCCAAATGGGAGGAGGTCAATCAGTTGCAACCCTCTCAGTCACCATGCTGAGCATTGCTTTGAAACTGATGCCCATCAGAGCACACGCTTTTTTTCCCCATCAGCAGCAGAAGGTATTTAAGGAAAGGAACAAAGCTGAGAATGAAACCAGTGTTTAGAGTGCTGCCAGAACTGTAGATGAGACAGTAATTACTCTCGGGGCGGCTGGATTGGATGGTGGGTCTAGCTTGTGCGTCTTAAAACTGTTCAGTGATCTTTTTTTGGCTGATTAAAAGCGTGTTGATCTTTTGCCAGGACTCCATCAGAGACGTCCACACCAAAGGGATCATGTACAGAGCAATCGAAGCGGATATTGGTGAGTCAAGGCAACGTGCATTTGGTAAGCGCCTGCTGTGTGCCAGGCACTGAGCGAAGACTGGGAATACAAAGGAAGGACCAAAAAGCCCCCACCCTGACAGTTCGGAATTTCACATTCTCTGTGAAGACGCCTTCTGCTTTCTTCTTGCCCCATACCTGTGGCTGGAGGTGTGTCCTGTCAGGTTCCCTGCTTGGGAAAGAGCCTTGAGCTTGGAGTCATGGGACCTCAGTTTGAATTTTGGCTCTACCCCTTATTAGCTGGGTGACTCTGGGCCTCAGGTGCCCCCTCTGTAAAATGGGGTGGCGGTGTTAGAGGAGATGGCCTCTGAGATGCCTTGGAGATCTAGAGCTGTGAACTTAAGATTCCTTTGGAATTTGCGGGCACCATGAATCCAGAACAGAGCCACGTTCCCTGCGTCCTTGCCTTTCTGGATTCATCTTCCCATCCATATCCTGGGAGTAGCACAGACCAGAGGGAGAGGGTTGGGGACTGTCATGGCAGCTCCCGCTTTCTCAGCCCAGTCTGATGTAGTGGGCACACTTGAGGTCAGCATAGCCCTGCCTTTGTGATGGGGACAGCCAGGACTCTCTAGCTCCTCTTCTCTGAAATGTATAAGCTGCTCCCTGGGGCTTTCTTTGAATTTGAGACCTTTTGTTTTCACATCATCATCTGTATTTCCACTTGTAGAGCCGTTTCTTGTTAACAATTTTTTTTTGAAAAAAGGGGAACAATCTAGCAAATGTTTACTTTAAGTAAAAAAATAAAACTTTAAAAAGGATAAAAGGAAAAATACTGACCTTGTGTGCAATGTTATTACCCTTTCCCCCTTCCAGCCTTTTTCTCTGCGAAGGACTTGGGAGAGGAGTCTTCCTTTGTGTCTTCTTTGGGGCCAGGCTTGCTTTCGAGAATTTTCCCACATTCATTGCCCATTATTTGGTGGTTCTTCTTTCCAGGTCCATTGCTGCAGTCATTGGGCATATTGTTTTACTTTGCATCAGTTCACCTAAGTCTTTCCATGTTTCTCTGGATCCTCTGTGTGTTTGCCTCCCCGGGATGTCAGGGCATCACATGCAGACTCACAGGAAGCATCTTTGGGACAGCTCCAGGAGCCGAGAAGCCTGGCCAGGAATGATAGGGACATTATCTCATTCGCTCAAGGTTTCCATTTCTTCTTCTAGGTCCCTGTAGTTGAGGGATTTTTATCACCATCATTATTATTCTCGCTATGTGGAGATTCTCCCTTCTTAGCCAGAGTAGTCCAGCATTGGTTCATCTTGCCAGCCCTGGAGTCCAAGCCCCCGAACAAGAATCCGCTCTCTAGCGTACTCAGCAAGTCTTCTTCTGTCCTTTGTCTAAAGACAGCCGGTGAGAGGAAACCCACCGATTCCCAAGGCGGCCTGCGTCTGTACTGTTGGGTGGTTCTCATCATTGGAAGGATTTGCCAGACGTCCAACTTAAATGCTTCTACATTTGGCTCCTGATGCAGCCCTCTGGGGCCAAACAGCATGGATAGAGCATTGGGCTTGGGGTCAGGAAGACCTGGGTTCGAATTTGTCTCAGACACTTGCCAGCTGTGTGACCTTGGGCAAGTCATCTAACCTCTGATTGCCTCAGTTGCCTGTAAAATAAGAGAGTTGGATTTGATGACCTTGAAGGTCCCTTCCCTTTCTACATCGATGGTTCAGTAAGAGGCATAGTGACCAGTACCAGGGAGATAACATTAATCCCGACTTTTATGCGATAACCTTCCTTTTCTTTTCTTCCTTTTCTTTCTTCCTTCTCTCTCTCTCTCTCTCTCTCTCTCTCTCTCTCTCTGTCTCCCTCCCTCCCTCCCTCCCTCCCTCCCTCCCTCCCTCCCTCCCTCCCTCCCTCCCTTCCTTCCTTCCTTCCTTCCTTCCTTCCTTCCTTCCTTCCTTCCTTCCTTCCTTCCTTCCTTCCTTCCTTCCTTCCTTCCTTCCTTCCTTCCTTCCTTCCTTCCTTCCTTCCTTCCTTCCTTCCTTCCTTCCTTCCCTCCTTCCTTTCTTTCTGGGTTAAGTGACTTGCCCAGGGTCACACAGCTAGTTAAGTGTCTGAGGCTGGATTTGAACTCAGGGCCAGTGTTCTATCCACTGCACCACCTACCTGCCCTTTTTATTTTTATTTTTTGGTGATAACCTTCCAAAGACTTGAAGACAAGTACCACATTCTCTCCCTTGAGTCTTGTCTTTTCTGGGCTAACTCCCATTGTATTCATGGTGTGGGTGAGCAGTGTGGCAGAGTGGATAGAACCCTGGCCTTGGAACCAGGAAGCCTTGAGTTCAGGCCCTATGTCTGACATGTCCTGGCTGTGTGGCCCTGGGCAAGTCACCTAACTTTTCAGTGCTCTGGGCAACTGTGACATTCTAGGGGTCGGAGAAGGTCCCAACCTGCTGGTTGAGGGAGTTTTATCACCTGGACCTTTTCTGTCCCAATGAAATCTCAGGGCCAGACTTTATCCCTGTCATACTTCGTTGTTGTCCTTGTTCTATGCTTATCTCATGTGTCTTGTCCACCCAGCTAGATGTGTCTTCTATTTTTCTTGTGCCCCGCTTTCCCTGCCTCCCCCAATATCCTGACCAGCCCTAGGAACTTATGCGTGCTAAAACACGGGCTTGTTAAATTGATCAGCAGGCACTCAGGAAATACCTTTTGGGTTGTAGATCACAGACTTGGAGGCCAGCCAATCAGCGAGCATTTTTAAGCACCTCCCATATGCCAGGCACTGTGCGAAGCCATGGGGATTGAAAGAAAGGCAAAAACAGACCCTGGCCGCAAAGGAGCTCAGATTCTCATGAGGTAGACAGCACGTGAACAGCCATGCACAAACAAGATATGTACAGGCTGTGGAGGAGGGCTACCAAGATGAAAGGGGGTGAGAGAAGGTTTCTTGCAGAAGGTGGGATTTTAGGTGAGACCTGAAGGAAGCCAGCAGGCAGAAACAGGGAAGGGGAACATTCCAGGCATGGGGGACAGCCAGCAAAAATGCACTGAGTTGAGTGATGGAGTGTCATGTTTGGGGAACAGCCAAGAGGCCAGAGTTTTCCAGATGAGTTGACTGTGGTCAGGAGGTTAAATGACCTACCTAGGGTCATACATCTCATAAGTATCTGAGGAAGGATTTGAACCCATCTTATTGACTTTCAAGTCCAGTCCTCTGTCCACTCTTCCGTGCCAGTGAATTTAACATCTGTGTGAACTTCTCTGTTTCTGTCTTAGAGAAGTATATCTGCTACGCTGAGCAGACCCGAGCGGTGCTGGCCAAGTTGGCCGATCACGGCAAGAAGATGTTCCTCATCACCAATAGCCCTAGCAGTTTCGTGTAAGTCTATAGTGCCTCCTTTGATGGGCTGAATCTAATTTGTTTCAGAACTTGGAAAGGATATATCAGAATACTTTAACATCGAGCCAATGTGGCTTTGAATGTTCTAGGGACAAAGGAATGCGGTACATCGTTGGGAAGGACTGGCGGGATCTGTTTGACGTTGTGATTGTTCAGGCGGAGAAGCCCAATTTCTTCAATGACCGGCGGAGGTGAGAATCTCCTTTCCCAGAAGGCTGGATTTTAGGCATTTACCGCTAGTATGAAGGCTCAGTTTGGGGCATGTCTTTAGCTGAAATTTATTGATGAAATCACAAGCATCCTATCTTATAAGTATTTTTTTTTTTACCTCCTTTGGAAAAGGATTTCTGAGAGTGGTGAAAACTCATCCATCAAAATGTTCTGAGCTCATCATTGGCTTGCAGAGTCAGGCTTATAAGAAAATTGCATATATTAGATTAGGGTCTAGCTTGTTTTATGAAGATGAGACACAGAATCTTAGTATAAGAAGGATCTTAATGATAAGTCTACTAGCCTTGTGACCCTGAGCAAGTCCCGTAGCCCTGTTTGCCTCAGTTTCCTCATCTGTAAAATGAGCTGGAGAAGGAAATGTCAGATCACTCCAGTGTCTCTGCCAAGAAAACCCAAAATAGGGTCATGGATATGACTGAAACCTCTCAACAACAACAAAGGATGATTCTAATCCAATTTCCCACCCATTATGGGAATCCATATATACAACAGACTCTCCTTGAATGCTTCTAGTGACAGGAAGCTCAGTCCTGACAATTTAGTCCATTTGATTGTAGGAGTTTCAGTTGTTGGAAAAGGATTCCTTGTATTGAGACCAGAATCTGCTTCCCTGCAATCTACTCATTTGTGTTCTATAAGCAACCTTTCTGAGCCTCGGGCCATACTTCCAGGCTTGTGTAGTAAGTTGGAGGTTGTCCTGTCTACTGTTCAGATCACCATTTATAAAGAGAGTCCCTACTGTGATGATTTCACCAGTCCTTGACAGAATGACATTACAGCTTCTTGTTTCTGACCTAGAAACACACTGTTTACCCTCTTCTGCATGACAATCCTTTATAAGCCTGACGATATCTGTGAGGGTTTATTCCCTACTCCCACATCTCCCCTCTCTGGTCTTCTTTTATCCTGATTCTTGAAGTGGCCTCCTTGTCCTCTTAGGACTTTTCATCATCCTGTTTGCTCTCTTCTGTGGACAGACTCCATTTTGTCCATGGTCTTAAGATATGGATTCCACGGCTTGCCCTGGTACTCTGAATGTGAATGGTGGGTAGCGCAGGATGGCAGACAGCGGTCTAGACTTGGAGTCAGAAGACTTGGGTTCTGGTCTTGGCTTGAACACTTACCAGCCTTGTGACCATGGGGAAACCACTACATTTCTGATTTCTCATTCAAAAAATGGACATGGTATGAGTCAGCTGTGGAATAATAGAGTTGTGTGACCATGGACAAGGTAATAAAATTCTTTGATTTCTCATCCATGTAATGAGTATGATATGAGTTGCTTCTGAATGGAAACTAGAGAGTTGGCTTGGGGAGACCTGGGTGCAGGTCCTGCCCCTGACACCTATTGGCTGTGTGACCCTGGACAAGACACCTAGCCAGTCAATGCTCTAGGCAACTCTAAGACTTATGAGCTTCAGAGAAGATGCCGTCTTGCATTGGTAGAGGGAGTGTCCTCACCTGGGAGTTCCCTATACTTTTGCAGGGTTATTATAAGGAAAAGACTTTGAACTTTAAAGCTGTGTAATATAAATGCAAGTATAATTCTTTTAGGATAGGGATAGAGATAAGGATAGGATCTGTGATTCCATTGGTCTAGGAAACTCCCAGATGAAGACATTTCTTCTACCACTGCGGGTTGGCACCTTCTTTTTGATGTAGAGTCTTAGAGAGTTGTCCAGAGAACTTAGAGGTTCAATGACTTGTCCAAAGTCACGCAGCCTGAATGTGTTAGAGGCAGATCTGGAACTTGGGTTTTCTTGGCTTTGGGGCCCTCTCTTTCTTCCTTACACCATGTGCTTCTCCTAGAATTCTTTTTGCTACTAGTCAAGAGTGGGGCAGAAGACCCTGGGGGGCTGTTACCTCCCTTGTCCTGGGCATTATATTTTTACGAATCCTGCTTGTGTATGCATGATCCTTTTTAAATTGACATTACGCGGGGGAGGAGGTCATATAAAACCTACAGTCAGTTAAGCCCCCTGCTTTTGTTTCCTCTACATGAACTCTTGTTATGCCCAACTTCCTTTCACATACACTCATGTGGTTGATTTTTTTTGAAAAGGAAGAGGTTTTTGACGCTCAGTGCAGAGGCTTTATTTCTCTCTTGTACATTTCATCATCCTGGTTCCAGCCTGTCCTTCCAGAGTGTTGAAATATTCTTGAATCCTGATTCATTCAGCACATGAGTTCTGTCGCCTTCAGCTCCGTCCTCTGCACAGCAAGAAGTGTGCCTTCAGGGCCTTCGTCTGAACTGTGCAGAAATAAGTTGACTTGTGTGCGGCATGGGCAAGGATGGCTTTGCTTTTGTCTGGGTTTACTGAGCACACAGTAGGTGTTTAATAAATGCTTATGAGAATGCAAGGACTGGTATCTCTAGGGGCAGCCCAGTGCTTGACACGTGCTGCTGTCGGTCAGCTGTGTCTGGCTCTTTGTGACGTCGTGGACCATGCTGGTCAGGGGGATTTCTTGGCAGAGGTACTGAAGTGGCTTGCCATTTTCCTCTCCAGCTCATTTTATGATTGAGGAAATTGAGGCAAACAGGGTTAAGTGACTTGACCAGGGCCACATAGCTAGTAAGCGTCTGAGGCCTGATTGGAACTCAGGTCTTCCTGATTCCAGGCCCAGCACTCTTATCCACTGAGCCACCTAGCTGTCTGCTATGGCGTATAGTAGGTGCTTAATAATTGCTTGTTAGAATGTAAGCTCCTTGAAGGCAAGAGCTCTCTTGCCTTTGTTATCTATCTCCAGTGGCTAGCAGAGTACTCAGTACATAGTAGGTGCTTGATAAAAGCCTCTTAGAGTGTAAGCTTTTTGAGGGCAAAGACTATCTTGTTTTTCCTTTGTATCTTTGGTGATTAGCCTTCTGGTGATAGCACAGAGAAGGCTCTTAATGAATGATGATTGTTTATTGATTGGGGAGAGACTTTTTCCAGCTGACATTGACTCATGAATAAACTCTTCACCCATCTGGGAATCTAGGGCTATTGTCAGCCCACATTTGTCCTTGAGTGCATCAGGGGAGATTTTGTTAAATGTCTTGGGCAAATCTATATGCACCCAATAGAGTGTAAGCCTGTTGAGGGTCCTGAACGTCTTCATGTGTCCCCAGTGCTGAGCACAGTGACTGGCGTGTAGTAGGTGCTTAACTAATGTACTGATGGATATTTCTGTGTCACTTAACCAGCGGTGGCCCCGTAAAGCAGGGAACGTGGGTAGTGTGGCGTGGCTTGTACTGAGTGAATCCAGGCTAGCTTTTGTAGCATCAGTTCTCTCCATGTTCCCCAGACATCTGTTCAGTAATCTCTCCCAGCGTTTTTCTGGGGTTCCATATCAAACTTTTGTGGTTTTCAGAATCTACACCTTCCTCCTGCCCCTCCCAGACCTCTTTTATTCATCTCCAAATCGCCGCTCCCAGATTGCCCTCCATCTTGGATGCATGTATTCATTTATATGTTATCTTTCCACTTACTGGGGAAGCTTTGAGGACAGGGACTGTCTTTGCTTTTTTCTGTACAGCCAGAGTTTAGCACAGTACCCAGCACACAGTAAGTGATTAATAAATGCTTGCTTAGTAACTTTTGAACCTGGGAAGGAGGTGGATCCCAGAGCCTTCTCTGGCCTTTTATCCGCCATGTTCCTCTCTTTGTGATGGCAGCAACAAGGCCAGGGGGAAGAGACTGGTACTTCCTGGGAGCCCTGCTTTCTATCCTCCCAGCCACCAGGCCATCATCTTGGAGTTCACTTTTGGTGTGAACCCTAAGGACTCTTCTTGGCATGACACTGTGGTAGGCTTCAAGAATACAAAGACAAACAAAACCATCTCTGCCCTTAAGGACTGCTTTTTCTACTTGGTTGGTGATGGTGACTCTTTCCTCCTTCATTTTCAGATTATAAAGGTTATTCTGGGGCTGGTTCATGTTTACGGAGACTTTAAATACTGACCTAGGAGGTGCCATAGTGCACAGAGCACCAGGCCTGGAGTCAGGGAGACTCATCTCCCTCAGTTCAAATCTAGCCTCAGACACTTCCTAGCTGTGTAACCCTGGACAAATCACTTTACCTTGTTTGCCTCAGTTTCCTTATCTGTAAAATGAGCTGGAGAAGGAAATGGCAAACTACTCCAGTATGTTTACCAAGAAAATCCCAAATGGGGTCACGAAGAGTTGGACACAACTGAAAACGACTGAACAAGAATTAACTTGAGTGAGAGGAGCCGGGTTCTAATGCTACCTCTTATATATGCTAATTGCAAGTCACTTGTCTGAAGGCCTTAGTTTCCTCATCTGTAAAAGAGGGTGGACCAGATGGCCACGGATCTCCCTCTCAGTTCTAGACTTAGGATCCTTTTTTTTTAAACTTCTATGAGGATTCAGGAATAGTATAACATAGGGAGATGACTGGCATGGTAGAGGGGAAAGAATGGTAGACTCAGAAATCAGGAAGTCTTGCGTTCAAATCCTTCCCCAGATTACTAGCTATGTGACCGTGGCCAAGTCACTTAACCCTGTTTGCCTCAGTTTCCTCATTTGTAGAATTGGGGCAATAACAGCACCTACCTCCCAGGATTCTTTTGAAACTGAAATGATACAATCTTTGTAAAGTGCTTTGAAAACCTGGAAGTGCTATGTACGTGTGAACTACTGTAAGATAATATTAATAATAATAACAACAGCAAAACCCTGTACTAACATGTCATAATACTTCTCTCATTAGACCATTCCGTAAGGTGACTGAAAGAGGTGTACTTCTCTGGGATAAGATCCACAAGCTGGAGAAAGGCCAGATTTACAAACAGGTATTAGAAAGGGATCAAGTCCATTCTTCAAAAAAAATTAGACCTTTGCTTTTATTGGTATGGGGAGCTCCCAAGTGAAGAAATTCCTTCTGTCAGGGCATGGTGGAAACTTGCAGGTGGGCATCTCGTCTTCAGGGGCATTGAGAGGTCAAGGGACATGCCCAGGGTCACCCAGCTAGTCTGTGTCAGAGGTTGGGATTTGGACCAGGGCTTCCTGACTCCAAGGCTGGTGCTCTGTCCACTGTGCCACACTGCCTCTGTTCATTCCTTCACGTTGCTTGATTTCAGGGTTGGCAAATATTAACCATAGAAAACAATCTTGGTGTGGTTCAGGGTTTAATCATATGTTTTGTCTGCAGTATGGCACTGTTAATAGTGTTCATTTTGGGGCCCCTGGCTCTGCTACGTATACCCTGTGTGCCTATGGCTCAGTCACTCCCTCTATGGGTCTCAGTTTCCTCATCTGTAAAACTAGATACCTCTGCAGTCCCTTCTTGCTCTACATATATGACCCTATAATCCTACCTCTGGGCCCTGGGCAAGTCACTTCAGCTTCCTGGGCCTCAGTTTCCCCATCTGTAAAAAATGGCTGTGTTGGACTAGGTCCAGTCGAGGTCTTTTTCAGTTCTAAAGCTGTGAGCCTAAGACCCCACTTTATTATATTAAGTAGAAGAAAAATAAAATCTGAACTGTGGAATTCTAGCTTAAAATTTGTCCCATTTAAATGCATGTTGCTTCCTTAGTAAGTGAGATTTAAGATACCATTGAGAAGGTTAAATATCCTTTTAAAAATAGCTTTCTCATGTGGCGCAGCATTCAGCAGGTATCAACTAAGTGGTTTCTAGTAGGTTGAAATGTCCCCTTCCTGATAAAGGGGGCATGCGTGGGCCTGGGGTGCCCAGTTTTAGTGCTATTTAATCAGGTGGAGCTCTAATACTAAAATGAGGCACATGGGACTTGTGTAGATTTTTTTTTTTGGTTGGGTCCACACTTGATTTTATCATTGTAGGGAACTCCAGGGGTTAGAACTGTCTCCATCAATGCAGATCTCACCTGCTCTACAGCTTAGTTTTAGAGAATTAGTTCCCTGGGGACGCCCACAGGTTAAGTGACATGACCCAGAGTCCTACTGTCTGAATGTGTCAGAGCCAGAACTTGAACCCAGGACTCTCTGAAGGCCTGGCCAGCCCGTTGTCCCCTCTGATACACTGCTTATCTCTCTGTTGCTTTGTAAAGCTGCGTATGAATGTGTCTGTACTTCCCACAGGCAGTAACGTTTGCATCTTCTCTGTTACAGGGCAATTTATATGAATTTTTGAAGCTTACTGGATGGAGGGGGTCCAGAGTGTTGTATTTTGGAGATCACATATACAGCGATCTGGCTGTAAGTAACCTTCCTTTCATCCTGTCATCCTGTGGGCTATAGTCAGGGTATGTTTCTAGTTAATGAGAAGTGAATTGATGTACAGTGCCTTGTTTCTTTTGATGTTAATAGAAGAATAGGGACCATTCTTGCCTGTTAAGGAATTTCCATTTTTCTTCAAGTGCTGTTCAGTCAGTCAGTCAATCAACAGGCTAATTATTTGCTGTATACCAGGCACTGGGAACACAAATTCCAGTTAAGTAAGCATTTATTAATTGCCTGCTGCTGGGTGATAGAGCACTGGGGACCTGGAGTCAGGAGGACCTGAGTTCAAATCCAGCCTCAGACACTCACTGTGTGACCCTGGGCAAGTTACTTAACCCAGTCTGCCTCAGTTTCCTCATCTGTAAAATGAGTTGGAGAAGGAAATGGCAAGCCACTGCAGTATCTTTGCCAGGAGGGGTCAAAAACAAGTGAACAACAACAGCGTGCCAGGCACTACGCATAGTGTAAGGGATGCAAAGTCAAGTCAGCAAGCATTTATTAAGTGCCTACTGTGTGCTAGGCCAAGAAGAGGCAAAAACAGCCCTATACATAGAGAGATCTATGTACGATCCATTCGGAGGAGATGGAAGGCAGCCTTAGCAGCGAAGGCAGTGGAACCTGGGCAGCGTGCCACAAATTCCTGCTTTTATGGGCTGGGCTGGCACGTCCATCTGTCTTGGATGGAGCAGAGGTTTCGTGGGTGCTGTGCATTCTTCCACAGATGCAGATCTCCCTTCCCAAACTCCTCTCCCCATCCACTGCCTTCGTCTGCTGGGAGATTTTGGTTTCTGTTTTCCCGTAAGGAAACTTTATAAGATTATACGATCATAGTTGTAGGACTGGGAAGGACCTTGGAGGCCATTGAATCCACTCCTGCTCTCAGGTTGCAGATGGAGAAACCGAGGCACCGAGAGGTTGAGTGAATTGCCTGTAATGTCTGAGGTGGGATTTGAACCGGGTGTTCCTGATTCCCAGTCAGTCCTTTTGGTGTAGATGGGGGTGGTGATGGTGAGGCTTGATGCTAATGGACCCCTTGAGCTGTCCCTCTGTGGGTCTCAGGCTTGCTGTCGAGCCAGCCCCTCATTCACCGCTGTCCAGCGCAAGCCGTTATCGGGGATCAGCCGCAGGAGGTGTGCCCACTGAGAGTTTTCCATCATTCTTTGAGATGTCATCCCATCTCTCATCTGAGCTTGATGTTTCCTGCTGGAGCAGCAACAGCATGTAAATATTGTGACACAAGCAATTTGGGGAGATTGAAAGCTGTGCGCTCCCGATCCCCCTTCCCAGGCCATCCGGGCTCATCTCTCTCTGCTCCTCACTACTGGCCCAGTCCAGTACCCATCGGGGGCTCTTGTCTGAGATCTCAGATCCTGACCTTTCCTAGCTGTGTGACCATGGGCAGTACCTCAAGTTTACTCCTCTGAGAGAGGTTTGTGAGCATGTACAATGCACGGAGTACACAGGAAATATACAGATGATGTACAGAAAACACTTTGCAAATGTTCATGCTGCATAGAAATGTATTAAAACATCAGTTGTGCCAGGGTTATTCTTATTCACTGACTTGTACCAAATAGTGTTTGGCTTTTGGCAGACGTCTCCCAAGGGATAAGAATTCACCACCATTGGAGATCCTAACAAAAAAAAAAAGAGGCAATATGATGGAAATGGTTTTAGATTTGACGTACCAAGATCTGGGTTCGATTTGCAGCTCTGCCACGTAAGAGCTGTGACCCTAGTCCAATCTCCACATTTTTACAGATGAAGAATCTGAGGCCCACAGGGGTGAAGTGAATTTCTAGGTCACACAGAGAAGTGATAGGTCTGGGATATTTATTAGAACTTAAGTTTATCCGTTGCTTTATTATTATTATTATTTTAGCATAAGAACAAACTATTCCTTTTTATCATCTCATTGTTTCTAGAGTGTGGCTTTCTGGGATCTGGACAGCCTCACAGTTGCCATGATTCCCAGGCCTGAAACTTTTCATGGGGGTGAAATAGTTAAAGCCCGGGATATAATGTTAGTAAAGAAATGTAATTCATTCATCCAGCTTGGTTGATAACTAACCCTGACAATTAAGAAACCATTGAGCAAACACCGATTGTGGCTGAAAGAGGTAATGAAGCTTAAGACTCGTGTTGATTCTTGGCAGGATTTGACCCTGAAACATGGCTGGCGGACAGGTGCCATCATTCCTGAGCTGAGGTCAGAGATCAAGATCATGAACACGGAGCAATACATTCAGACCATGACCTGGCTGCAGACCCTGACTGGATTATTGGAACAGATGCAGGTTTGCAGGATTTCCCCCCTTCAATCCCTCTTCTTTTCCTCTCTCTATCTCCCTTCCTCTTCCCCTCTCTCTTCCTCCTCTTCTCCCTCTGTCTCTTTTTCTTTTTTCTTTCTTTCTCCCTCTCTCCTTCTCTCCCTCCATCTCTCTGCCTTTCCATCTCTCTCTGTCTCTCTCCACTCTTTCCCTTTCTCCCTTTATCTCTGTCTCTCCATCTCTCTGTCTCTGTCTCTCCATCTCTCCCTCCTTCCCTCTCCATCTCTCTCTCTCTGTCTCTTGCTCTGTCTGTCTGTCTCTCTGTCTCTCTCCCTCCCTTCCTCCCTCTCCCCTTCCCTCTCCCCTTCCCTCTCCTCTCTTTCCCTCTTCTCCTTTCCCTTCCCCTTCTCTCTTTCTTCTCCCTCCTCTTTTCTTCTCTTCTCCTCCTTAAGTCTAGAGGGATTACAGCAGCTCAAGTCATTTCAGGTATTTGCTGTTTAAGGTTAGGCTACACAAGGCTTAGATCATTTTCAGGGACTACAGATAAATCACTGAGGATGGATTTTTTTTTTATTGACCTTCTCCAGCTCCAGCTCCATGAAAGGGCCTCTGAAAACCCTGCTTTAGCTCAGTCAGGAAGCCTCTTTGACGTGTCGGCCCAGCCACTGTTTTTTCCCATTTTAGAAAATAACATAGCTGAGACTCCAGGGTCTTGTGGGGCCCTCCAGGCTCCAAGAGTCTGTGATTCGGCTTCTGGCTTCTAGTGGTGGCCGGCAGGGAGATCATCTGCCCCTTGGTCGGGTGTCTCCTTCATATGTTTCATTAGCCCAACTTGACCTTGAAAGTGACTTCAACAATTGCAGTTTCTTTGTATTCCAAGGTGACCTCTCCTCTGTAAAGCCTTCCCTGATTTTCTTTCTGAAAAACAACAAAACAAAACCCATCTGCTAGAACCAGCTGTTCATTAGCTTTGTATTTGATTCTTATGTTTAAATTGCCTAATATTACTTCAAAGATTTATCCATCAATCCATAAGCATTTATTAATTAATTCAGGCCCTGTGCTGGGCCCTGGGGATACAAAGTCAAAAATGAAATAACTCCTACTCTAATGGGGCTTTTATTCTAATGGAGAAGACAGTACATAAACACTTAGATACGCATCAGATATATTCAGTGCAGTGGGATAGCAACTGGACCCATGATGTCATTGCTATAGAGACTTCTGGATGAGGAAGATTCTTCTGCCAATGCAGTCTGGTACTTTTCTGCAATCTCTAGTCTTAGGGACTTGCGTAGGGTCACATAGCTAAGATGTGTCAGAGGCCAGGCTCGAACCCAGACCTTTCTAACCCAAGGCCAGCTCTATATCCCCTATGCCATGGATAGCTTTGAAAATATATAATAAAAGTCATGGGCATTTATGTAGTATTTTAAAGGACAGTTTTGTGAGGGGGGTATCCAAGGTGGTTACTATTCCTATTTTACAGATGAAGCTGAGGCTCACTGTGGTTGAGGGACTTACTCAAGGTCATGTAGCTGGAAAGCAGCGGAGACAGGATTCAGACTCTAGCACAGGGGTGGGGAACCTGTGGCCCTCTAGGTCCTCAAGTGTCCCTCTTTGACTGAATCCAAACTTCACAAAACAAATCCCCTTAATGAAAGGATTTGTTCTGTAAAACTTTGACTCCGTCAGAAGGCTGCACCCGAGGACCTAGAAGGCCACATGTGACCTTGAAGCCGCAGGTTTCCCTGCTCTAGCATTATGTCACTGTCTATCCATAATTATGTGCCAATCCAACAAACCTTTTCATTTTATTCTGCCCATAGGGCAAACCTCCTGTAAATCTTAGGGAAGGGTGTAAATTTCACTGCTGTGCTTTCTTCCCCATTGTAGGTCTACCATGAGAGGAAGGTTGACATAATGCATAGAGTTGATGTGGTTTAAGTCCTGCTTCTGACACATACTGACTTTGGGACACATAACCAGTCAGGACCCCCAGGCCACTTTCTAAGGCGATAGTTACAGATTTGCATTGATAGAAAGGGAGTTTCCTCACTTGGGAGCACCCTATAACAATGAACTCACAAGCTGAGACTCTCCCTGCCTCAAAAATTAAAAAAACACATTTAAAAAATGCCATTTTACATAGAAGCAGCCGTCATTTGGCTGGATTATTCTTTATCTCTAAGTAAGGTGTTGTTTTTTTTTTCACAGCCTTTATGAGGCAAATTTCCATAGTATATAGAGGACTGGCCTTGGAGTCATGAGAACATGAGTTAAAGTTCTGCTTCTGACACATACCAGCTGAGCGTCCCTGGCCAAGTCACTCTACCTTAGTGCAACTTTCTGAGATTAAAAGTTGTAAAACACGTAGTGATCTGCATGGTTTGAAGGAGCCTCCTCACAGAGAGTTTCTTTTGCCAATGAAAGCTCTGGTCTGCCTCAAAAAAACAAAAAAAGATTCTTCACTATATGACAGAACCAAATCACACAATGCCTAAGTGGGATTTTAATAGGTGTTGAATTCAATCAAATGAGGTAAAATGTATTTTTATATATAAGGGATTTATTTTTAACGACTGTCATTACAATAATAAAGGATGTTGCCATTGGCCCTCGTGGCTACCTGGAAGGCTGCCCCAGGTCCTTTGTTTGCACCAAAATGATTTCCATCAGCAGTTATTAGGTGCCAACACTGCCCAAAAGACAGAGTAATAATTCGCATTTCTCTCTGTATCTTTAAGCTCCAAGTGCATTCCTCACAACAACCCTAGGAATAGATGCCACAAGTCTTCTTGTCCCCAGTTTATGTATGAGAAGACTGAGATTCGGAGAAATAGAATGTCTAGCTGAGGAGCACACATCTGGTCAATGTCAGAGCTGATCAGGATTTGAACCTGTGTCTTCTGACTTGACATTCACTCCTCAGTGCTTGTCCAGGGTGTGGTATTGTGGAAAGAGTGCTGGGTGTGGAGTCAGAGGACCTTAGGTTAAAATCTCAACTCTACTGACTCTATTTGCAAAATGAGAGATTGGATTAAGGTAGTTTTAAGGTCCTTTCTGGCTCCCAGTATATGACCATATGATTTGTGCTTCTCTCACTCTTTCAGAGCTTTTTAAAAATGGTATTTAATATTTAAATGGTATTTCATAGAATTTAAATAATTAATGTAGAGAATAAACTTATTATATCAAATAAAACAAATCAATACTTGTAATTATTAATAATGCTATTAATAGTAATCTTTCTAAAGAATAATGTGGTGATAATATAAACAATTTACATTTAATATAAATTTAAACCTGTCAGTTTCCTTCCCCTCATGGAAGAAGTCCTCATGACAGAGGCCAGCACATCATTGTGCTGTTTTCTTCTCTGGGGAGCTCGAGTCTCCCCCGCCCCCTTTTCCCTTTTCTTTCAGTCTGGATAGACCGGTACAATCTTAGTATGATCCTGATTCCCCCAGGATGAGAGGCACAGAGCAGCTGCTCTCCCTTGGCTGACCCAGGGCAGCCTTCCTAGGGTTTTTAACTCCTAACCTCACTTTTGGAAAGGAGGGCAAGCACCTGGCTGGCCATGGGGAGTAAGACCTGAGTAGTGAGCAGAGGCTCCTGAGGCCTGGAGAGGAGGGCTGCCATGCATCCTCTCTTCTCAGGGGAAAGCAGATATCCTCAGTGGCTTTGGCTTTGCCTTTTGGCAAAACTGGTTTTGTTTTCTTCTCTGGCATGGACACTTGTCTTCTCCCTGTTTTGTCATTCTTTCCTTCATGGATTTCCTAGCTGCCCTTGATATTTTTATAACATGTGTTTAGCCCATGTAGTGAGAGTATAAACAGGGTGTGTGTGTGTGTGTGTGTGTGTGTGTGTGTGTGTGTGTGTATGTATATGCACTGCTTTGTGAGAATCCCAGATGCTTTGTAGAAGCCTCTCTTTGTAGAAAAGTAGACCTCTTGAGTCCTTGACTTGCCTAGGGAGCTAGGTGTTATAGAGCTGGACCTCAGAATAAGTCACTCCTGAGTTGGAATTTTGCTCCAGGTACTTACTAGTTGTGTGACGCTATTTTTTCAGCCTCAGCAGAAGAGTCTCCCTCGGGAGATAGTGACTTCTTCATTACTGGAGGGCCTTAAGCAGAGACTTGTCGGGAATAGGACAGAGGGGACTTTTGTCCCATCTTGGTTTGGTCTACACAGCCTCCATGCATCCTGCCAATTCAGACCTTCTGTAGTTCTGTGAGGCTGGACCTCCTCTTGGAATTGCCTCTAGAGCCCAGGCCTCAGGTCTTTTGGGTAAATTCATGGGCAGCAGGGCTTTGAAGATGTATGGGCCATGGCTGGTGCGGTGAATCACCTACAGCTGGTAGATTCCCAGTGTGCCCAGGATAAGATTCTTAACTTCTCTCTGCCATCAGCTCTTTGGCCATCTGATAAAGCTTATGGAACTCCTCAGCATGAGATTTCTAAATGCATAAAATAAAACATCTAAGATTACAAAGGTGACTAAAAGAAAGTGGATTGGAAGATAGTGGGTGTAATTTTTTTTTTCTCCATTTGAGTTCACAGACCCCTGGAAGTCTATCTCTGAACTGGTCAGTGGGCCCTAGGTTAAGAACCCTTGACCTAAGGACAAACTGGGACAAATGGTCCTAATGGTCCCAACTGGTGGGGTTACCTCAAGCTTCCCCAATTCCACCAGCGTCCTGGCCCAGCACAATGTACATTTGAATTTTTAGCAAGAACGGCCTCAGTTGAAGCCAGCTCTCATGAATAAGATCTATGGTCAAGCTGGGTAATACATTTTTTGGGGGGGTAAGGAGAAAGGTAGTTTAAAAAAAAGCAACAAAATGAGGCCAGGGCTATTGAATAATGAACTTGATTTTCTTACATGTTTCGTAAGCTGACTCTGAAAGGTGAATGCCAGCCTCTTTGTACTAAGTCTTTGAAGACCAGCTTAGTTTTGGTTGTTCTAAATCCTGGTATATTTTGTTTAGAAAAGATCAATTTCATTACTTTATATGAGGGCCTGAATAGTTGGAGTTCAGTCAGTCAGTGAGCATTTATTAAACACTTACTGAAGATACTAATACAAAAATAAAGAGGACCTGGCCTCTAGAAGCTTACATTCTATTGGGGAAAATATACACAGACAAGTAAATCCAGACTATATGTCCATGCAGTTTCTGGTTGGGGGCGGGAGTGGGGAGGAGAGTGTATGTATGGGGGTGGCGAGTGGGGGAGGGGCTGGCTAGAGATCAGGAAAGGCCCAATTTGGGAGGTGCTGTTTGGGCATCTGGTCTTGAACAGATGATGGTCAGAAGTGGGGTGGATGACCTTGGTTAATATAGTAGAAGAAGGTTTCTAGCTGGCATTCCAGAGAGGGCTACTCAGCTGTTTGGTGTTTGACTTAGGTTTCTAAAATAACGTGTGCCCTCCCTCCTACTCTCTACCCAAACAGGAGAGAGGGGATGGAAGAAGGGGAGGGAGAGAGAGAGAGAGGGAGGGAGAGGGAGGACGAAGAAGGGGAGGGGAGGGGAGAAGCCACCTGTTGCTGACTATCCCCTGTGACTACTGCATTTCTGCCTTTGGGACTCTGAAGTGAGGCTGGCTAGGTTGCTGGGGTAGCTTTGGGGCTGGCATTCTCTTTTGATGTGGTGGACGTCAGCTGTGATCAGCTGAGTGTGGGTTCACATCTGCTTTTCCTTTGGGTGCCTTTGTGTTTGAATGGTGCATATTTAAACAGAGATGGCCTGAGCTAAGAATGGGAAATCAGAAGAAGGTTTATTTGAGGCCAGGACTCTGATCTTAGTAGATTCCAGAGGTGTTTGGGTACAGGGGAAAGAAGACTAGATTTGCAGTCAGGGACCTGCATTTGAGTCCAGGCTCTATCAGAGTTAGCTTGGGTAAATCATTCAGCTTGGGTTGGACTCTTGGCTATGCTACTTAGAGCCTGTGTTAATAGCCTCTCTGGGCCACAGTTTACCCATTTTTTAAATGAGGGGGTTGGACTGGACAATCTGTAACATCCTTTCCACTTCAAAATCCTAAAGTCCTGTGACCTCTCTGGGCCTCAGTTTCCCCATTTGCCAAACAAGGAGGTTGGACTGGATAATCTGTAAAGTCTCTTGCAGCTCTAAATCCTAAGATTCTATGACCTGATGAGGGAGGAGATGGGAATAATGTTCTACAGCAGTGGCATCAAATTCATATAGAAATGGGGGCCACTGATTTATAGAAAAAAGAGCCCTCTGGGCTGCATATTGACCTAGTATTAAAATGTATTACTATCTGTATTTTATTTTGTAATGTATTATAGATTATTATAGATTTAAGTATTTTATAATTACAGTGTTACTATAATTGTAATATCCTGTGTAATCATGATCACAGATCTCTCCCAATTACATTTTAATTTGGTTTGGGTCGCCCTCAAGAGTGCCCATGGATTCAGTGTGTGATCCATCTGCTATTGAGAGATGGATTTACTTTTTGTGGCCGCAAGAGAGGAGAGGAGAGTGGGTGATGATGCTGCAAGTGGGCTGGCGGGCCCACTTTGCCTGCCTTTCATTTTCCCATGGAAGCAGGAAGCTAAGTCCCCTGTTGTAAGCATGGCACTGGGGTGGAAGAGAAGAGAAGTTAAGCAATTTGCTGTTGTGGGGAATGAGATAGGGAGTTGATAGTGATGAAATACTATAAACATGAGTTACTTGAATTCCTCAAAAGACCCATAGGATCATAGATTTAAGCTGGAGGGGGACTCCTTAAAGGTCACCTCATCTCATCCTTCATTTTATAGAGGAGGAGCCCAGAGGGCTCAGTGACTTGCCCAGGGCCATAGTAACAGAGCAGGTAATGGAACCTCTGACCTCTACTATCTGTGTAACTCTCAACAACCTCTTGGTCTCCCAGGCAACCCTAAGATTGTTAGCTTCAGAGAAGGTGCTGATTTGCATTGTTAGAGGAAATTTCCTTAGCCAGGAATTTCTTATATGAATCAAGCCGCTAGTCTCATTTCTACCCCCATGCCTCATCCTTTCCCCTTAGCCTATTCCTTATCCTTGGATAAGGTATCTCCTGTTCCATTGGTGGGGGCTTCCTGCCAATGCTACTCAGATTTTTTTTTTTCATTTTAGGAGATGGTTTCATCAATTGCTACAGCCAAAATAAAACATATCACTTGGTGGTCGCCCTTCTGGTGATGAAATCCTGTGCCCTTAGGCAGGCTGGTCCTTGTATGGCTACAGTCCCATCGCTTGTAGTAGAAATGTTTCCATCCTGGGGGGACTAAAGGCCAGACCTTGTGTCTTTGAGAACCCAGAGTGCTTCCATGCCATGATCTGGTATCTGTGAAAGACCCCAGTGGAAGAAGTATGAATCATAATAATGTAATGATGAATTAGGAGATTCAGTGGAAAGAAAGCACCCTGGGGGAAGGCAGATTTTTGGTTTGTGTCCGATTTGTTTTTACTTTGATTACTGAACATGCACACACACACACGTATGCACCAAAAACACCAGTCACAGCTCTAACAGCTACGTTCTTATTCTTCAGATTCACAGAGATGATACATCACAGATGATTTTGCAAGAATGGAAAAAGGAAAGGAAGGAGATGAGGTAAGGCTTGCGTCTAGTAAATGTTTAAATGCAGTGCCTCTCTCTGGAACTATCTGTCCCCTCCTTCCACTTGCCTTTTCCTCTGATCAGTGGAAATGTCCCTCCTTACTGCCTGAAGAGGGAGTATGTTGTAAGCAGAGATGAAAAAAAAATATTGAATTTTTTTTTCAATTTTTTCAATTGATTTTTTAATTTCAGTTAACTTTTTTTTTCATCACTGCTACTTTTCTAGGACTTCATTCCAGCCCACAAAGATCACTCCCTCATAACAAAGAAGGTAAATAAAATGAGTCAATGCACTGGACATGGCTGCAGTGTATACCTCATTTCACACCTGTAGTCCCCTACCTCTCTGATGAAAAGAGGGAGGCACACTTCCTTTTCATTCATCTGAAGTCTTTCAGTTTGTGTCTTTCCTTTTGTCTTTTTCTTTTGTCTCCTGATGTCTTTCCTTTCCTCTGAAGTGTTTTCTTTATGTCTTTGTGGCTATTATGTGACTGACCTTATTCTGATCATTTCATTTTGTACCGGTTCATCAAAGTTTTCCCAAGTTTCTTGGGGATTCTTTATACTTGTCGTTTCTTACGACACAATTACATTGCAGAATGTTCTGTCACATTTCTATACCATAGTTTATCCAACTGTTCCTCAGTCAGCAGGTACCCATTTTCTTTCCAGTTCTTTGCTTGGAAAAGGTTTTGGCAGATGGGAAGACCAGTAGGGTTTGTGAAGCCAGTAAATGATAAACTTTCCTGTGGATCATGCGTTGATAGCAATCTAATTGGTTTCTCTAAGATTCCAAGCTGTAGAGGAGCTGCCAGCCTGCATTGGTAGAGGGAGTTTGTTCATCTGGGAGTTTCTTATGCCAGTGAAATCTCAAGTCCTTTTCCTATCCCCATCCCCTAATTTTTCAGTGTGAGGTCATGTGGTGTGGCAGATACAGCCCCAAACCCAAAGCTAGGAATATCTGGGTTAATGTCTCACCTTCTCTTAGGTGCTGGCTGAATGACTTTGGGCAGTTCATCTAACATCATAGTGATACTTAACCCTTTCTTAGGAAAAGAAATTGAGCTAGCCATAAGTGAGCTCCCTAAGAAAGAAAAAAGCCCCAGGATCAAATGGATTTGCAGGTGAATTCTGCCAACTATTTAAATAACAATTACTTCTAATACTACATAAACTGCTTGAAAAAAAATTAACCGTTAGTGCTGAAGGCAACTTTCTGAGACTCTGAGCTGTGCTGTAGAGAAGATGCCCACCTGCATTGGCAGGAGGTACCTCCTCTGGGAGTTCCCTGTATCAGTGAAACCAGCTTCTCTCCTCTAGTTAGATGGTTTCAGTGGGAAGCAGAATGATGTAGTGGTTACATGCTATAGAGGAATTACTGAACTTCTCTTGGTCTCAGATTTTTCATCTGTAAAGTGGTGGCATTGGACTCGGTGCCCCCTAGGGTTCCTTTTGGTTTCTGTAACTTTTGTGCGTTTGGGAGAGTTGAGGTACTACAGACACACTTCACTTTTCTGCCCATCTTCTTTGTCCTTCCTGTCGTTCACGTCTGTGCTTTCATAGGTTATGACTGACTGAGGCTTTGACCTTTGGGGGAGCCGTTTCCTGTTGTGGTACCCAGCAGCTTGGAGAGGAATATGGGGGAATAGCTGGGGGGAGGGGAGGGAGGAGGTGCCAAGAAGCAGGTCTAGCAGGACCTCTGACTGAAGAGGAGCTGGGCACCTGTTATTTGTGGTGCTTATGTGTCTTTGAAGGAGCCTGTAGTGGAAAGAGCCCCAGGCAAGGAGGCTAGGTACCGAGGTTTTATAGCTAGCTCTTGAGCAAACCTACTGTATGATCTTGTGCAAATCCCTTAACGTCTTTGGGCCCTCACATTTATTCATCTGTAAAAGGGGGTCACTGGACTATCTGATCATAAAAGTTCCTTACTGCTCTCAAAATTGTATTATTTCTAATTAAGATCCTTTCTTTTAAGTGGCTCTGAATTTCATACTAGTTGCCCTTCCCAACTGATGTGAATTAGTAATGTTTGGGAAAACCCATTTCATTTTTTTTTTAAATTTTATTTTTAATTTTTTTCCCCAGTTACACACAAAAACAATTTTTAACATTCTTTCTTAAAACTTTGACTTCCAGATTCTCTCCCATCCTCTCCCCACCCCCCATTGAGAAGGCAAGCATTTTGATATAGGATATACGTGTGTAGTCATGCAAAACATTTCCATAATAGTCATGTGAAAGAAAACGTAGACAAAAAAACCTCAAGAAAAATAAAGTGAAAAAAAAAGTATGCATTAGTCTGTATTCAGACATCGTCAGTTCTTTGTTTGGGTAGCATTTTTCATCGTAAGTCCTTCAGAGTTATCATGTATCATTGTATTGTTGAGAATAGCTAAGTCATTCACAGCTGATCATCTTACAATATTGCTGTTACTTTGTACACAGTACATTTTCACTTTGTATTAGCTCATGTAAGTCCTGGCCTTTTTCTGAAACTAACCTGCTCATCATTTCTTATAGCACAACAGTATTCCATCAAAATCACATACTGTAGTTTGTTCAGCCATTCTCCAGTTGATGGGCATCTCCTCAATTTCGATTCTTTGTCCCCAGAAAAGAGCGGCTATAAATATTTTTGTCCTTATAAGTCCTTTTCTTTTATGTTTTTTATCTTTTTTGGGATACAGACCTAGTAGTGGTACTGCTATGTCAAAGGATATGCATGGTTTTAGAACCCTTTGGGCGTAATTCCAAATTGCTCTACAGAATGGTTGAATCAGTTCACAACTCCACCTGCAGTGCATTAATGTTTCATTTTTCTCACATCCCCTCCACCGTTTGTCATTTTCCTTTTTTGTCCCGTTAGCCAAGCTAATTGGTATGAGGTAGTGCCTCAGAATCGTTTTAATTTGCATTTCTCTAATCAGTAGTGAGTTAGAGCATTTTTTCATATGGCTATAGATAGCTTTGATTACTTCATCTGAAAACTGATCATATCATTTGATCATTTATTGATTGGGGAATGGCTCTTATTTTTATAAATTTGACTCATTTCTCTCCATATGTTTGAGAAATGAGGCCTTTATCAGAGAAACTTGCTTCAAAATTTTTTTCACACTTATTATTACTTGTATTTCCCTTCATCCTGTTCCCCCCATTTATTCTATTCTTGCTCTCCTTTTACCTTATCCCTCCTCAAAAGTGTTTTGCTTCTGACTACCTCTCCCCCAATCTGCCCTCCCTTCTATTCTCCTCTCCCTTCTGAAATCCCCTTCCCCTCCTACTTTCCTGTAGGGTAAGATAGATTTCTATACTCAGTTGAGTGTGTATGTTATTCCCTCTTTGAGCCAGTTTTGATGAGAGTAAGGTTCACTCACTCCCCCTCACCTCCTCCCTCTTCCCCTCCACTGTAAAAACTTTTTCTTGCCTCTTTCATGTGAGATAATTTACCTCATTCTACCTCTCCCTTTCTCTTTCTCTCAGTACTTTCCTTTTTTTATTTCCTTAATTTTATTTCTTAGATATCATCCCTTCATACTGAACTCAGACCTGTGCCCTCTGTCTATATACTCCTTCTATTCTGTCCTAACAATAAGAAAGGTCTTATGAGTTACAAGTATCATCTTCCCATGTAGGAATATAAACAGTTTAATCTTATTAAGTCCCTTATAATTTCCCTTTCCTGTTTATCTTTTTATGCTTCTCTTGAGACTTGTATTTGAAAGTCAAATTTTCTATTCAGTTCTGGTCTTTTCATCAAGAATGTTTGAACGTCCTGTATTTCATTGAATATCCATTTTTTCCCTTGAAAGACTATACTCAGTTTTGCTGGGCAGGTGATTCTTAGTTGTCATCCTAGCTCCTTTTCCTTCTAGAATATCGTATTCTAAGCCCTTTGATCCTTTAATGTAGAAGCTGCTAAATCTTGAATTATCCTGACTGTGGCTTCACAATGCTTGAATTGTTTCTTTCTGGCTGCTTATAATATAGTCTCTCCTGGCCCTGGGAGATCTGGAATTTGGCTGTAATATTCCTGGGAGTTTTCCTTTTGAGATCTTTCAGGAGGTGATCAGTGGATTTCTGTAGTTTCCATTTTATCCTCTGGTTCTGTACTATCAGGACAGTTTTACTTGATAATTTCTTGAAAGATGATGTCTAGGCTCTTTTTTTTTTATCATGACCTTCAGGTAGTCCAGTAATTTTCAAATTATGTCTCATGGATCTAGTTTCCATGTCAGTTGTTTTTCCAGTGAGTATTTCATATGTCTTCTATTCTTTCATTCTTTTGGTTTTGTTTTATTGTTTCTTGATTTCTCATAAAGTCATTAGCTTCCATTTGCTCAATTCTAATTTATAAGGAATTATCTTCTTCAGTGAGCTTTTGTACCTCCTTTTCCACTTTGTCAATTCTACTTTCCAGGGAGTTCTCTTCAGTGAATTTTTGTTCCTTTTTTTCCATTTGGCCAGTCTGCTTTTTGAGGCATTCTTCTCCTCATTAGCTTTTTGTACCTCTTTTACCATTTGGCCTAGTATGTTTTTTTTTAAGGTGTTATTTTCTTCAGTATTTTTTTGTCTCTTTTACCAAGCTATTGACTCACTTTTCATGATTTTCTTGTATCACTCTCATTTCTCTTCCCAATTTTCTTCTACTGCTCTTACTTGATTTTCAAAATCCTTTTTGAGCTCTTCCATGGCTTGAGACCAATTCATATTTTTCTTGGGGGCTTTGGATGTAGGAGCCTTGACTTTGTTGTCTTTTTCTGATTGTATGTTTTGATCTGGCTGATGGATATTCTCTTAGTTTCTGTTTATTTGTCACTACAAAAAGAGTTGTTGCAGATAATTTTCTACGTATGATTCTTTTTTACCAATTTTTAATCTCAGTTACAACAACAATAATAATAATAACAGCTAGCACTTGTATGGTACTTTAAGGTTTGCAATTACTTTACCTTCCTTAACTCATAAGCTTAGTAGTGTCATTGCTGGGTCAAAGGGTAGTGACTTTTGACGCATGGGCTTTTTTTTTTTTTTTGGTGAGGCTATTGGGGTTAAGTGACTTGCCCAGAGTCGCACAGCTAGGAAATATTATGTGTCTGAGGCCAGATTTGAACTCAGGTCCTCCTGAGGGCTGGTGCTCTATCTACTATGCCATCTAGCTGCCCAAAGGCATGTTTTTAAATTGCTTTTCAGTGTGGCTGGACCCATGAGTCCACCTATAGTGCATTAATGTCTTGTCAGATGGGCAACTAGGTGGCGCCATAGTGCACAGAACACCAGGCCTGGAGTCAGGAAGACTTATCTTCCTGAGTTCAAATCTGGCCTCAGACACTTACCAGCTGTGTGAACCTGGGCAAGTCACTTCACCCTGTTTGCTTCAGTTTCCTCATCTGTAAAATGGGCTGAGGAAGGAAATGGAAAGCCATCTCAGTATCTCTGCCAAGAAAACCTCAAATGGAGTCATGAAGAGTCAGACATGACTGAAAAAAACAACTGAATAGCAACTGTCTTGCCAAGTGTCTTTTAGGTGGGTTTTAGATAATGTGTGTACTGATAATGATTAATAATAATAATAATAACTAACATTTCTATAATGCTTACTATGTGCCAGGCACTGTGGTAAACACTTTACAACGATTAACTCATTTCATCCTTAAAACAACTTTTGAGGGTAAGTGCTATGATTACTTTCATTTTACAGTTGAGATTGACGCAAACAGAGGTCATAAGTGTCTGAAGCTGGATTTGAATTCAGGACCTCCTGACTCCAGGTCTGGTGCTCTATCCACTGTGCCACATAGCTGCCTAAAAGATAGGAAATTGATAGGAATTACTTCTGAAAAATTATTGGATAAGAGGATTTTTTGTGAAAAATTAATGTTCAGTTTTGAATTTATTCTTTTAAAATCTGTCTGATAAATAAAATTAGATGCTTTTGATAGTTTCATTTTAAAAAAAACATTTTCTTTTATTGGTCATACAGTCCTGGTTTTAATATTCTACTTTCCCCCACCCGCTTTACTTTTACAGAGAAATGACCAAAAATTTCTTCAACTCCCAGTTTGGAAGCCTGTTTCGAACAGACCAGAACCCCACATACTTCCTAAGGCGCTTGTCTCGATTTGCTGATATCTACATGGCGTCTCTGAGCTGCCTCCTGAGCTACGATCTCAGTCACACATTCTATCCCAGGAGGACTCCCTTGCAGCATGAACTTCCAGCCTGGTCTGACAGGCCCACAGCGGGGAACTTCAGGATCCCTTTTACACAAGGGGTGGCCCAGGCCAAGTAACCAAATAAACCACTCGAGGTGGGCGGACATTGAGGCATTCATACCAATGAGAGTATAAACGTCGCTTTTTAAGCAAGTATGAATATTGTATTTTGCTATTTATGTGGTTTTATCTGGTGAATAAATTTCCTTGTTTTGATAGAATAGGAATTCAGAATTAACTGGTCTAACTCTCTTCTGATTTGTATCTCCTGTTAATGATAATGGGAATTATGGACACCTAGAGGAGGGAAAAGTAGATCCTTGAGGTTTCTGTTGGCTGAAAGATGAGCTTCATATTGAAAGTCTATTTATTCAGCCTTTCAGTTTACAAAGGCCTTGGAGCTAAATTTTTCCAGGATAGATAAGGCCCTTTTTGTACTAGTTCTAGAGCGTTGTGCTTGGTAGAGTTTTGACAGTATTGAAACGACTGTGTTTCTTGATCATTCATTCAACAGTTCCCTGCTAGGTGCCTAAGATGTACAAGGTGTCATGGGAAACAGAAATGCCTAGCTCTTCATCCTTGCCTTCAGAGAGGTTACAAAGAGGAAGTGACCTATTATAGTGGAAAGAGCAGAAGACTTCGGTTAGAATTCCATTTCTGGTACTTGTTAGCTGTGTGACCATGGTCAAATTGATTAAGCGTTCTGAGCCCCTGTTTTCTTACCTGTAAAATGGGGACAATAAGCCTTGTAGTAAGAGAAGGTATAGTAGATTAGGTAAAGAGCTGACCTCAAAACTGTGGTCTGATTTCAAGAACCATCTCTGATATATACTGGTTTTGTGACCCTAGTTACTTAGTTACTCATAGGCAGCTCTCTTAGGCTACATTATGAATAGCAGAGAAGGTGCTGCATTAGTAAAGAGACTTTTTCCTCTCTCTAAATCCTTGTTGGTCTGACCTCATAGAATTGTTGTGGGGTTCGATTAAGATAATAGAGTGTCCCCAAGATTTTTAAGAGCTTAACACCATATTAAGATGTTTAGGACACCCCCATATACATAAAGTACTTTGCAAACTTTAATGCACTGTGTGAATGTCAGGTATTGTCATAATCATAATTTAGCCAAGTTCCATGCTCATGCTGCCAGATTAGAAGCTAGAGCTCACCCCTCAAGTTGTTGGATTTGAGATTTATTTTGATATTTCTCTTTCATTGTGGACATATTCTGCACCCTGGGAATTCGCAGTACTTCAAAGAAATCGAAGCTCTGCCTCTGGGAAGACTCAAGAAGGGAGGACGGAGAAGGGAGTTAACTCCCTCACCCTCCCTTATCCCTCATTCAGCCGCTTTGTTACCAGGGGCAGACCAAGAGTGTGATCAGTGACAGATGAGAGTCCATGCCTATCCGGTACAAAGATAGTGGTGTTCCCTGACAAAGGCAGAGAGAAAACTGTCTTGAATAAATAATAGTCCCAGGCTACCGAGGAGAATTTGGGGCTGGAGATGGGTTGTGGTTCCCAATTAAGAAAGGTTTTAGATTCATGTGCAAAACGAGACAAGCAGGAAGGTGAGACTATCGGGACACAGCCTGAAACAATCAACATGAATTATCCAAGAGCTGCTGAAACAGCAAAAAACTACTTTGGTCTCGTGGTTTGCTACTGAAGGTGAGATGAAGGCACAGGTGGGATCTTTTTGGAACAAACTTCTGTGATTCTCCCATCTCCCCATAGTTTTGCTGTAATTAAAGCTTATTAAAATGAGTGCACAGTTAGCAAACTTAATGCTAGGCCATGAGACCTGGGAAGGCAACAGGCTAGAAGGAAATTAATGGTGTGGGACTCCAGCTAGGGAAAGAGGGAGGTGTTGCTCAGACATTATGTCAGACCCTTGCCTTTCGGGGTCTTTTGTGTGTTTTCTTCGTGAGTGGTTTGGGAGTTTGGGTGACTCTTGTTGGTGAGGGGTACAGGGTTAGGGCGAGGGATTCAGGAGTTCTTGTGTCATGGACTCTGATGAAAGTCTTTCTTGAATAATATTTTAAGTACATGAAATAAAATGCAGAAGACTACGAAAGAAATTAATTATATTGGCATACATTTATTAACATTAAAGAAGTTCACTCCAGATTGAGAACCTCTGGGTTAGAATATATACTCCTGTTGAGAAGGTATTGTTTCATGTTTTTGTATTTGTATCTTCAGTACCTAAGACAGTGCCTGGCACATAGCAGGTACTTAATAAATATTTGGTGATTGATTGATTGGTTGAAAGAAGTTTAAAAAGCTTAACTCCATTTTAGCAGCTCAGCTCAGTTTCCCCTGCCTATAATGTAAATGGTTATATGGCCAGGCTCTTTCTCTAAAAGAATGCTGGGTACATGGCCACGGATCGTAGAAAGTCCAGTGTTATTAGTGTGCAGTATTATGGCGGAGAGGTAGATAAGGGGTCTTGGAGTCAGGAAGACTTGATCCTTGAACACTTGCTGGCTGTGTGACCCTGGGCAAGTCACTTAACCTCTGTCTCTGTTTCCTCTTTTATAAAATGGGGATAATAATGGTACTTACCTACCTCACAGGGTTGTTGTGAGGGTAAAATGAGATAATATATGTAGAGTGCTTTGTAGATCTTAAAAGACTGTATTAAAGTTATTATTGTTTTTATTGTTATTAATTATTCCTTGCAACAAATTCTTTATAACCTGGTTTCTCCCAAATATGCATGAGAATGCTGAGTATTTGTCCAATGCTGGCCTCCAAAAGGGACGCTTCATAGATCACAGAGTTAGACTGTATTCTAAGCGAATAGTAAATGGCAACCACTTCAGAACTGAAACATTTCAATTAAATCAACAAACATTTCTGAAGCACTTCTTGTACTCAGGGGATGTTTCAGTTAAGTCTAGATGAAGAGGACATTCTCCTAAGTGCTGTTTCCTTGGAGACACTAAATTACCCTGTAGGAGGATGGAGATGGGTTTGGGTGTAGGAAATGGGGTTGGCAGGAGAGGTAGATGGAGGGGGGAGAGAGATCTTTTCTAAGTAAGAAAAGATCATTTTTCTTCCCTTCTTTTTAGAATAGTTTGCTTCTGTGAGTTATCTGTATTTATTTCAAAGATGATACCCCTGATCAGTGGTATGCTGGTAAATGTTTAACAACCAGCTCTTTAGGGGAACAGTGTGAATGCATTGCACAATTTAAAGTTTAATCAGCATTGTTAGCATTGTCTCCATCTTTCTTAAGTCTAGACAATCATCAAAATGACAATAAGCCTCGATTTCTAGTATTTTCTGATTTCTGAGATGTCAGTGCTCACACCAGTAATTTAACCATCAGCTCCCTGAGTTGGTTTGAGATGGCTCCAGCATCCCCTCATAAGCCTCTTTGAAAATCAGATTAGTTCAGGGGAAAAGGGTGCTGCATTCTGAATCAGAAGTCATGGGTTCAAATCCCTGCGATGTTGTTTAGTACCTGTGTGACCTTGGGCAAGTCACTTAACTTCTCTGATTGGTCCTCATTTTCCTCATGTGACAAATGAGAGGTTAGACTAGATGATGTCTCTGTTCCTTTCCAGTTCTAAGATGGGGGTCTTATGATTTTGTGTCATTGGTCACAGGAAGCCCAGCAGGCATCGTGGGAAGAGCACTGACTAGAGTAAGAAGATTTGGGTTCAAATCCTACCTGTGTGACTTTGGGATAGTCACTTAACCTGCTGAGGCCTCAGTTTCTTTGTTTGTAAAATGAAGAACTTGGGCTGGGTGGTTAGTTTTTGATCTAAGTGAGCTCCTAGAGAGCAAGGCCTGTCTTTTCCCTTTGCATTCCCAGCGCTTAGCACAATGCGTGGTACATAGTAGGCGCTTAATAAATATTCATTGACTGACTGACTGATCTTAAGCCCATCTGGGTACTTGAACTCAGTGCAACCAAACCGACTAGTTCAGTGGGCATGCCAAAGATGGCACACCCATGTTTCTCCTCCTCTAGGGAGTTGATGTGGATAAGCTTATGGATGTCTACCTGCTAATCCTGGAAGTCAGCTTTGGCTCCACCATTACTGAGATCACAAGTGGGATTTTGGACCGCTGAAATGTGGAGTTTATTTTTTTTCCTTTGGCCTGCTGGGCACTAGGAGGAGGCCTTTGTATTTGAAGACTGTGCCCATGGGTTACCACTATCCATCTGAAACTTGGAGCCTTGCCTTCTCATGTATGTGGCTGAGGCTCCACAGAGAGTAGGATTCTGTAGTGTTAAATTAATCATGTGGCTCTATAGAGGCCATAGTTGATGGGGTGCTGGACTTGGAGGTGGAAAGACTTGGGGTTCCACTGTCATGTTAGATTCCTGTTTGTTGTGCCTCTCTGGGGAAATCTCATCAACTCTCTGTTTCTCAGTTTTCTGATTCCCAACATGAAAGGGTTAGGTGGTCTCTAAGATTCCTTCTGGGCAGCTAGGTGGCGCCATAGTTTTGGGGTCAGAAGGACTCATCTTTCTGAGTTCAAATCTGGCCTCAGACACTTACTAGCTGGGTGACCTTGGGCAAGTCACTTAACCCTGTTTGCCTCACTTTCCTCATCTGTAAAATGAGCTGGAGAAGGAAATGGCAAAAACACTCCAGTGTCTTTGCCAAGAAGACCCCAAATGGGGTCAGGAAGAGTCGGACACGACTGAAAAATGACTGAACGAAAAGATTCCTTCTGGCTCTAAAACTAGGATCTTAGGAAGGTTAGCATCAAAAGTGTCCTTGGTTGTTCCTCTAGGCCTCTGCCAGATCTGCCGGTGTTTCAAGTCCCGAGTCTAGTGGTGTCAGTTGAGAAAGTCAGTGTATTTCCTAAATTAAAAACAGCAATGACAACAACAGGTGAGGAGTGATTTAAAAATTGGATGCCTGGTATTTAAGCCTGAACTCTTCATGGTTATATGAAGGTCAAGTCACAGCCAAAAGACAGTCCATATGGCCCCAAAAGTTCATTGAGAAAGAGCTTTTAAAGGTGAGATGAAAAATGCATCTGACATTAAAAGAAACCTGCTTTTTTTTTTTAATGAGAAACCTGACTTAAAAAAAGATCTAAATAAAATATACCTACTGCCCCTCTTTGCAGAGGTGGAGGTGGAGGGGTGTGGAATAGTGCATTTAGCATCAACCATGGTTGAGGTGTTGGTTCATTTTGAACTGATTTCTTTTTCCTCTTTTCTAATTTCTATTATGAAGAATGTCACAGTGGGAAAGACCATAAGGAGGGACAGGTTGAGAAACATGGGTGATAGAAAAGCAAAAGATACAGCTAGAAGCAAGATGATAGAAATGACAAAGCTGCCCACACTGTAGGTCAGAGCTCCCACCTCCCTGCGTTCATCTGTCCTTTGTCTTGAAGTGGCGGGTGACATCTTGGG